>NC_089490.1:232570496-232872441 GCF_036850765.1 Saccopteryx bilineata | reverse complement strand
AAACGGGGCAGATCAGGCTTCCCTTGTAAAAGTGACAAGTTACCGCGAGGTGCTCGTACATGGCTGACTGTGGAGACGCTTTGGACCTGCTGCAAACCAAGCGGTTGCTTTATTAGGATGGTTACTTCATTAAAGCTCACCTAGGCATGCCAATACGAACTGAGCCCTGAAAAAATGATACATCGTAAAAATTGCTATGGAGAAAATTGTGAGATTGTAGGCATGTTCACACTGAGAACCACATACTTGGTATTTCTCTGAAGAAAATGAGGACACTAATGTGGATAGGTCTCGGCATCACTCTGTTCATGACAGCATTGCTCGTAATTGCTCAGAGGTAGAAGCAACCTAGGTGTCCACCAATGGGCAAGTGGAGAAAGGTGATGTGCTAGCTAGCTAGACACAATGGATTCCGCCCAGCAGTAAGACAGAATGCAAGCTGGCCACTTGTGACAACATGAATGGACGTAGAAGATATTGTGCTGAGTGAAATCAGTCACACAGAGAAAGACAAATACTATGTGATTTCTCTTGTGTATGTGGAATCTTAAAAGCAAAACAAATAAAAACAAACAGAAACCCCAGACTCACAGATAAAATGAACAAACCAATGGTTGTCAGACAGGAGATAGATGGAAGGATGGGTGGAAAAGGTAAAGAGGGATAAGAAAAAAGAAAAAGAAGCATGTACTCCATTACAGAGAACGATATGCTTTAACCTAAATAGGAGCTTTCTACCTCTGTTACTTTTGTCTATTAGTATTAGTTATTTGCAGAATGCTTTTCATAGTGCACTTCCTATAGATCTATTCAGCATTCGTTTAACCAACGGACATGGCTTATCTAGCAGGTCTTTGAATCATCATTTCACAGTTGAAAAGGGGGAAGGGCTGGGAAAAAAATACATGAATATACCCTAAGTCTTATATCCTTTTCCTATGGCAAAAGGAGAACACCAACCCTGAGATGTATTTGTAATTCTGTTCCTGCTGGTAAATAACACATAATAATATTCTATTAACTAAGCAACTACTACATGCTCAAGTCTAGATGACAGATGACACTATGATAATTATTTCAACAACCTCAAGGTGCGCCCATCTAAAATTCTGGAACAGTAGTTCTAGATATAGGCGTGATTCATATTTATATTTTAGGCTAGTCATGCCAAAGAAAAATATATAGAAGGTCATATTCAATATTTAGGGTTTTTTTTTTAACGTACCATTATTGTTGCACATAGTCAGTGGATGGTGGCTTTGAGGTCGGGAGACCTGGGTTCAAGTACTGACTCCATAGTTTGTTAAGGTTTCTCACTCAGTGGCCCCTGAGCCTCCTGCAAGCATGCTATCTAGTAACCATTTCTAAGATGGGAATAAAAATATGTGCCCTGTCTGCTCAAATAGCAGTTGTGAATATCAAACAATAGAGTCTGTGTAATCCATATTTTACAATGTACAACACTCTATATACTGTAAGCATTGTTGTTCATAATAATGATAAACCTTGAGAAGTCTTATCGTTAAACCAGGAGTCATGTGGCTTTTGCCCTTGCATGGCCTTTGAAAAGATCTCAGTTATACCCTGAAGAATTAGGAAGAGAAAAAATAAATAAATAAAGACAACACATTATATTTCTATACTAACAATAGCAAACTACAATCGTTATATCTGCAAACATGGAAAGCACCAGGAAAATCGATTCTGGGTGACTGTGACCAGGAAGAATCCCTTTCAAGTTCTCCAACATCACATCAACCCTCCTGCCATTTTAGGAAATATATACTGTCTTCCTCTACTGCTGTTTCCATGGGCTCTGCTGCCAGCAGATAATAAGGGGAGTCAGTTGGCAGAAAAAGCTTGAGTTCTCATCTGAGCTCCAACATAGAGGATTAATAAACAAATATTTGTAATGTTTCCCGAAGAGGAAAATTCTGGTTTTTTTTTAAATTAGTATTAGCAGCATATCCTATGTATACCTGGCTCAGCATGGTGTACATATTTAATATTGATTACCATATGAGCTTTGTTACACAAACAAATAAGATGGTATTTAAAAAACACTCACTCCTTCCCCTCAGTAGTTCAGAGACACTGGTAAGAGGTCACTTTTCAAACCATCAGTGGCCCACAATTTTCTAAACCTTTTAGCTTTTCTCAGAAGGAGCACTCACATAAAATGCCCCAGTATGAACAGGGTTTTGTCCCTGTAAACACATCTAATTGTTAGGTAAAATCACTAAAAAGCTGAATTGGTCAATTTTTCAAAGGGCTCACTTAGGCCAGCAGTGCGAGTGGCTTGTGCTGGGACATTAACCCTCAACACTTCCTCTGCTAAACCCAGAGCCAGTGTTCCTGGCGCTCAGTGGGACGGGAGGTCACCCACGTCTCGTACCTTCAGGAAGCCTCTCAGGACTTGTCACTGTCACCGCTGCCCACTGGGGACATAAGACTTCAACAGACAAGCAGGTGACAGGGCACATTTTCTTCACCTCTCTCCTCACCCCATCCAGAAACCCTTGGTTCTGAGAAAATGTTCGAAGGGCAGGAGGGATTCCTTCCCACAGCATCATTTCCCAGACCTTGGCTCAAAGACCCAACTAGAACTTGAACAAACTGGAGATAGAAAAGTACTGATCACTAGTGTGTGACAACTACATATGTTCAGATTTCTCTCACTAATTTCCATCCAGAACCTGGGGAGGTTCCCTACAACAGCTTCTGTGCTTGGCTTCTGTTGGCTGGGCTGTTGGAGACTGTTACCCCTTCTCACACAGCTACCATGGACATCTGTGGTGGCCAGGGACCATGGAACCTTCTGGTTCACCACTTTGTGGGGTCACTTGAAGAAGACGGGTCACAGGGAGCAGCAGAGTCCCCTCTGCTCTACTTCTGAGGAATGCCCAGGAGCCAGGCTCCTCCCCATCTTCTCAGGCTCGGGTTGGCATGAAGAGACCAAATCGACTGCCACAGGTTAGGACACCTTGCAGAACAAGCACCTCCCATTCTATCATACTCCAGGAGGATGCAGATGGGTGGACAGGAAACAGGGAGAAAGTCATGGAGAAATCTTTCAGCACACAGCATCATCTGCAAAGGAGGGCTGGGGAAATAGTCACATCGTGGTAGTGCTAAGGAAAGAACCCAGAGATGACTCTTTCGGCAAGTCAGGAAGTTCCCTTGGGGCCTGGAAGCACTAGTGGTACAACAATGCCCATAGTCACTCACTTGACCACCCCAAGCTTCCACAGGTAACAGCTAGTGATGGTGCCTTCACTGAAAGGCATGGTGGCATGACAGCTGACATCAGAACTCCAAGGGATCTTGTGAACCACTCATCAGGAGAGGAAGCTGGCTGTTTTCCTTTACATCCTACTTTCAAGAATTTTAGTTATTTGTGATTCTTTCTCTATGTGTGTGTGCGCACACGCATCCATCCACTTCTCTTTCTCCCTTTCAGCCTTAATTCAAGCATTAACCTTTTATGTAACATTTTTGCTCCTCATCAGAATGGGAAGAATGAGCTTCAGAGGAGCAATTGAGTTGAGAGAGGAAAAAGGATTACATCACTTCAAATGTGAACTTGCCAGGGAATGATCCTTTCAACTGCTCTCCTGGGGGACTGGCCAAGGGCCCTCCACTCTCTCTGCCCATTGCACGCTGCCCGTTTCATACCCTCAGATCGCTGTTTGTTTCATGTTACTGTTCATAACACCCGCCGTGCGTATATGAGGTCTGCTTGTTGACTGGTTATGTGACCCAATGAAGTGGTACACACTGTCTTCAACAGATCACTCCTACAACACACTGACAGATTGAGTTATTTTTACAAGGTTTTTTAAAATAGGCGAATGAAAAGTTATCAAATTCAATGTCATGAGCAGTCATAGCAGTCTGGAGTTCATCTTCACCTCTTTTTAAATATAGTCTATCTAGCAAGTTCCTCCTCAAAATATTTTGCCAGATTTCCACCACCTTGATCTTGAAACTTGGGGCACACTAAGAGAAATATGTAATCCATATGTCTACGATTCATTTTTACCAGGTTCATCAAAATTCTGCTTTTATATTAAATGATGTCAAAATGCCATTTTATGTCTTCATTTATGAGCCCTTTAAGGTTGTTATTTTTAAATGATGGTAGGATATGTGTCACCAAATTTAAAATCTACAAAGGCCTTGGTAATTTTGTCCCAAATATCAGATTCTGGGAGAGTTCATTTTGTTTACTCCTGGAAAAATTCCCATTTTCAGATGGAGACTTTTAAAGTTTATCTTATATGCTCAAAATCCTCTAATCCATCATTTTAAATGGACTAATGGATACAATTGTCCAATGGATACAATTGTCTTCGTGTTCACAGAGTTAGAAAACCAGTATGTGACCCACCACTCCTTTGAAGGGAAGCTTTGCTGTCTCTATCGTCTCTTCTTACTTCAATTCCATACTGTGGTGAAAAAAATAAAGTGAGATTGACCCTAATGACCTATGTGTAAGGGTGAAGCTAACTGACAGTTTCATTCTCTGCCTCGTCTACTGTTCATGTTTCTCTCCACAGATCTACTATCCGCTGGTCTTGCTCCTGACATCCAAACTTCACCAAACTTTCTTCCTGTCTAATTTCTCCTATTATTGTTTAACCTTTTCACTCTGAGATTTAAAAAAATGGTAACAATTGAAGGGTCTTTTTCATAACTCAAATTTCTGTGATAAGCGAAGTGTAATTAGAATTAGAATACAAGATATACCATGAAACAGAGCACCAGCTAAAATGAAAAATAACATCTACAGGTCAATGGTATGTAATTTTAAAAGCGCTATTATTTTAAGTAAGAAAATCTGAAACAAACAAGAAAAGAAATCTGAACACCACAATAAGGTCTGTGACATCAGACAAATCAAACTCTGAACTTTAATTACTAATCTATAACATGAGGGTAATGAAGGCTGTACCACCCATCACAGGCTGACCGTGACTATCAATAAGACTCCTACAATTAATACCTGGTATTTACGAGACACATATATACCTATATTTTTCTCTCAAGTTTCAAATGTAAACTGCTATAAATTGGCTTTCTTTTCTGTTTCCATTTTGGAGTGGTTATACCTAATCACTGTAGAAACTACCAGAAGTTAATTATCATAAGTTTGAAGATCACAAAAGGGTTTGAACTGAGAAACATCCGATTTCCAATATTTAGGTGAAGAGACCAAATATATACATAGCTAAGACCTTCCAGAGGGACTGAAAAGCAGCTCTCAAAGTGGAACGGCAACCAGTTTAAGTCCATGGCGAGGTGAACAATGTTTTCTAGTAAACAAGGTTTGCTTTCTTAATAACACCTTAAAACAGAACACATCCTTCTCATTTTTCTCTTACAGAATACAAGGAGAAAACAAACAGGTTATCTCTAGAAATCAAATGGGAGCGACTAGATCACACACCCAAATTAGCCTTGCATGGAGGAGGCATCTCGTGTTCCTGCACTGCTGCAGAGCTGACCAGGGTGTTAATTTGAATTTTAAGCAGAATCAAGCTTTAGCGTGGGTCCATCCCACCTGCCAGTATGGAGTAGCATAACAAAGTAATTACTTCCTCTTATTTCAAAATGCCAGACTCCCAAGTGAGACACCCGTGGAAAATGAACAGAGCCCCTGTATTAAATTTTATTCTAAATAGGTCTAAGGCTCGATATCACTGGCCTCTTGTTATGTTATTCAGGGAATTGGTGGCAGGCGCCACAAAATGCTACAGAAAGGCAGAACTGCTGTGTACTATCATTTCAGAAACACAATCGGGGAAGGATATGCAGGAGGCAAGATGATGTTGTAGATCATTCATTCATGTAGGCGTGCTTCCTAGGTGAAAAAAATAATACAAGGTTGAAATCCAAGGTTATTCAGTGAAGAGAAATAGCAAACTAAGTTTGTGCTAAAAAACTAGCATGTATTTAGCTCATCAAAATTCTAAAGATTTTAGACAGAAAGTCTTTTAAAAAAGGCATGTTACAACCCAGCAAGGGATGGTTCCTTGCAAAATGGAGCATAATTATTTACATCTCACAAATTCACTCAATCAAGATAATGAACACCAATGTTGCACAGAAGACCTACCAAACAGGGAACTCTGGTTGTGTGTGAGTGTGTATGTGTGTGTACATTTGACTGTATGAACAGTTGTGGGTATGCTTTTGTCTGACTGGGTATGGCCTTTCATAATTCATTATAGGAATTAGAATATTTAATGATGCCTATTAACCTTTCAAATTCACCATGAAAGAGTAGCTCCTTTCCCAACATGATATCCAGTCAGATCTATATCACTCAGTGGTGGTTTATGGGGTTTGGGGAGGGAAATATCTTGAATTATAGCAGGTCCTTGAATAACATCATTTTGTTCAACATTGTTTCATTCTAATGTTGATGAGATGCTGTAGGAACTCTTGTTTATACCAGTTAGCCTATGGTAAAATTGGTTTAGTAATACATCATTTCACTTACAGTCGCAGAACCTATTCATGACATTAGGTGAGGACTTACTATAAGATAAATGAAATGACAGTCCTCAATTGACTACTTCTACTCAATGCTATGCCGCTTACTACATGACTGTCTTCCCTAGTGATAGGGAAGGCAGTACCCAACCATCTGGCAATTGGACATCTACTCTAAGGTCTGTCCTGGAGTATGGAGGAAGAGGTTTAAAAAAGGAACCACACAGAAAAGTCCCTGTGTAAGCAGGGTATACCTCCTCATGCCCTGTGTGTGTTAAACAATTTTAGTGTCTGAAGGTACAAATGTGGTAGAGGCAGCCTGATGCCAGGAGCAGGACGTAAGATGCAGAGTCAGGAAACAGAACTAGATTCAAAGCCCAGATCTGACACTTTCTGCTTATGCGACCTTGAGCTGTTATACTCAGTTGACAGATTCTACTACAAGGTATGTGCTGCCATCTTGTTTGGAAACTGACTTAGATGACGCAAAATGGTATCCTGAATGGTCCAGTCACTCATGGCTTTGAATCCAGATATTCAAAAAGTATCATTAAAAAAAGATAAGAAAGCCCTGGCTGGTTGGCTCAGTGGTAGAGTGTCAGTCTGGCGTGCAGAAGTCCCAGGTTCGATTCCTGGCCAGGGCACACAGGAGAGGCGCCCATCTGCTTCTCCACCCCTCCCCCTCTCCTTCCTCTCTGTCTCTCTCTTCCCCTCCTGCAGCGAGGCTCCATTGGAGCAAAGATGGCCCGGGCACTGAGGATGGCTCTGTGGCCTCTGCCTCAGGTCCTAGAATGGCTCTGGATGCAACAGAGCGATGCCCCAGAGGGGCAGAGCATCGCCCCCTGGTGGGCATGCCGGGTGGATCCCGGTCGGGCGCATGCGGGAGTCTGTCTAACTGCCTCCCCGTTTCCAGCTTTGAAAAAATGAAAAAAAAAAAAAAGATAAGAAGAAGAAGAAAGAAATGCTCTCAAGAGGTTTCCCACTGGTAGCAAGAAAGACACCAGACGCATCTTGCGTCAGGGTTGGAGTGCAGTGTAGCCAGGAGTGAGATATCACTCTCTCTCTGTGCATCTTAGCCACCTTGTGGCTTCCTGCAAGGACTTCACTGAACTCAGCCTGCTCTCTGTGCTTCCCCTCGGTGAAAGGAGGAAATACTCCCTACCTCTTAGGGTTTGAGAATGCAAGGCAGATCATATTGCTCTGCCTAAAACTCCCAGGGGCTTCCCACCTGCCACCGAACGAAAGGCAAAGTCCATAAAAAAGGGGCTGAGAGTTCCTACAGACCTGCCCTCATGGTCATTCTGATCTCCCCTATCCTTTCCTTTCTTCCCGGCCTGCCTGCTGCTTCTAGAATGTCCTCAGAGTCAACACACACCTTCCCTTTGCACATCCCCAGGCATTGGCGTGGCAGCTGTTTCCTCTCCTCCAACTCTTAGCTCAAACACCAGCAGCTCCATTGGACTTCTGTTCAGCTTACCAAGAAGTGCAGCATCTCTCTCCTCCCCTGCTTCCTTTTCCGTAGCATTTACCACTTGAATCTAACCATAACTATCTGTCCATGTATTGGGTTTATTTTCATAGCTCCTTTCCCTGGAATAGAAACTTGAAGAGGGCAGGGATTTGTATCCATTTTAGTCCCTGCTGGGTCTTTGCAGTAGAGCCTAGGTCTAGGGATGGCTCAGCGAATATTTACGGGGTGGAGAGATTTGCTTTAAGGGATCAGATGGCACATTATCTGTAAAGCATGGAGCACAGTGCCTGGCACACAGCAGGAATAGAACATATGACAGCTATCGGTTCTTGTGGGTGTCTGACCGTGGGTAAGATTACAATCCTTGGAATGGTGTGTGAGTATGTACTGCTTTGGGCCGATCAATACTGCAATGAACACCTGGGTTACCCCAGGGTACTGGAAGACCACTGCTCTATTGTGGGACCTCCTCGTGACTCATCTGTGGGCCCTGGGCACACCAGTTCCTGCATCTGCAAACAGATACAATGCCATCTACCTTCCAGGGCAGACAGAAGCCAAGGACAGATCTGTCTGTCTCTTGCTTTGCCATTGGAGATCAAGTCTCCACAGCACAATTTAAAACATTTGATAAGATTAACAACAGGAAAAAACCGTAGCTGCCTGTGTCTGATGTTTCTGCTCACTAGCGGGACCTGCCAGATGCCACTCACACACCCACCTGACAAGGTTTCCACCACAACCTTCTCCAGGTTAAAGACTAAAGGTAAGTAGAGGGAAAATGCGGTAAGATTTTCCTGGGGAACTGAGCATCGGTTTTGCCAATGGAGGGCATGTCATTCTTTTCATCAGGGTAGAAAACACACAGACACACATACACATGTGCACACACACATGTACACATACACACATGGAAGGATATAGTGTCTGTCTCCTGTTTGTTAACTGGGCAGAATCCCTTCAACGAGAAAGTTAATAATTATGCAAGTAATTAATACTTCCTTGATTTTCATATGCTAATCCTTCAGTTGCAGGATTTCAACTTTGGTCAGTCATGGGGCCCATGGAAAAGGTAAGGGTAGAATGCCAATAAATGGGGACTGGCTTTGGAGAGGGGGCTGGGTCACCCAGAGGGGACTCTGGCTTTCTTACCACTTTCTAATGAGGTACAACATCGCATGAACACTACCAGCTAGCGCCATGCAGGTGTGTGACATCCCCACTTTCCCTCCATCCTCACTCCCTCCCCTTCCTGCCGCATACAGTATATTTGGTGTCACTGTTTATTAAAGATAACTAATGCCTAAGACTTTATTTACTCCTGTTTATTGCTATTTTAGCAAGAATCACCGGAGAGCAGCTACGCTTATGGTCCACTCGGGTTCCTTAATCACTGCTAGTAGGTAAAATCATCTGTGACAACTAATCCAAAAAGCAGGGTCTATTTATTTTGGCTACAGTGGCTTGCAATTCGTTAAAATCAACAAAGCCTTTTCATTAGCCCCCTGCTGATGTCCTAAAAACAGAAATTTCAAGGGGCTCAGAGCACTGAGAACATGCTACACATAGGCAGCCAAGCTAATTTGTGACAGATTCTCAGTACCATTCTTAATACAAAATCTGATTAAACTAACAAACAAGAAACAGAACCCACCCCCCTGCCTCTGTACAAAGGCTTAATTAACAAGCCTAAATTCCAAAAATCAAAATATCATAGCCAGTCAGCTTCCCGAACATGGAAGCAGAAACACTCACAGAGGCTGCATCATTAGCTAAGCAAGACTGACCAAATATGGAGACTGGGGAAAAAAAAGTAATAATAATGTGGACAAAGGATCAGACGTCAGAACCAAGGTGCTTATTTCTAAACAGTTCCGCATGGGCATCTTGGCCCAGCAAAGCTGGGGTTGTGATGACCTGGACTATTGATGAAGGCAGCAAGTCTACTGAGCAGAGGATTTATTCCAGGGGTGGCCAGAGATTAGAAACAGTGGCAGCCCGTTGAAAAGGACATCTTTCCATCAAATCACATGTGTACTCCCTCCCCGACCCTCGCTCCTGAGACCACACTGCCGCGTTTCCCGGGCCTATTTCTCTTCCTCACTACCATCTGGCTGTCTGCCCCCTCACCACACCCCCCGACAAAGAAGAAGGGTCCCTTTAATGCAGGATTGGATTGTAGGGCTCGGTGTCAGGAATGGGGGCGTTCCAGGAAAGAGGCGCACAGCAGTGACTCCGCCGTCACCATGCCACCAGGCGGCGGCAATAATTAATGAACGTATCAAAAGGTCTACTCAAGGAGCAGAGAAGGTAGACAATGATTTATGTTTACCTAAGGGGAAGATTATTTAGCCTTGCAAGAGCTTTCAGAATGAGGCAGCCCAGAAATATTTAGATACGGGGGTGGTACCTCTCCAAGCCTGGAAGAAAATTCAAAAAACGGGCACACGGATCCAAAAATGAAGGTGGGGAGTGCGTGCATAAGATCTGCCCCGTCCTGTGTTCCCCCCTCCACGGCTCTGATGGCAAAGCTGCTGTGATTTGTAGACATTCAAGACTGCAATGGAATTACTTGTTTGTAACACCCTGCCCCCCATCCCCCACCCAGCATGATCCTGAATGTTGTCGAGGGTCATTACCAGATGATACTTCATGCCAGTCTATACCCTCACATGTGCATTTCCACTCGTCGAAAGGGGAAGCCCAAAGCAGCCCTTGGGAGCAATGGCTCACTTGCTTGGGTCTTAAATTGACAAGGGATGAACACCTTGGGCCGCCATACGGCCAAAAGGTCCACTTGGTCTTCACAAGGACCTCTGTCCGGCAACCCTCTCAGCTAGGACTTCTGCAAGGAGCCGTCTGTCAGAGCCGAAAATAAAATGCAGCCTCGGCAGTGAAACTGACACATAGAGCTGCTCTCCAATCAGAGTTTTGTCCACAGGGACCAGTGAGCCCCATCTGACACGCAAGTTACCATTTCTTGGTTCTCCGTAATTAAAACTGTTACTACCATGGTAATCCAAGAGTCTTGCAAATACACGCAAGGCTAGTTGACATGCTTGTGTGTGTGTGTGTATGTGTGTATGTGTGGGGGGTGGCAATAGTTCACAGCCCCAGCTTGAGTTCCTGTAGGCAGAGCAGAAATGTGCCGTGCACAAGCAGCAGAGCCACACCAGCTGAGATGAGAGGATCTAAAACTCATTCAGGTACCCGAGGGACACACGGTTTTCACTGTTTCCCAGCCCACCTTATTCACTAGGCCAGGGGTAGTCAACCTTTTTATACTACCGCCCACTTTTGTATCTCTGTTAGTACTAAAAATTTTTAACCGCCCACCGGTTCCACAGTAATGGTGATTTATAAAGTAGGGAAGTAACTTTACTTTATAAAATTTATAAAGCAAGTTAAAGCATATAATAATAATTACTTACCAAGTACTTTATGTCAGATTTTCGCTAAGTTTGGCAGAATAAATCTTTATGAAACAACTTACTATAGTTAAATCTTTTTATTTATAGTTTGGTTGCTCTGCTACCGCCCACCATGAAAGCTGGAACGCCCACTAGTGGGCGGTAGGGACCAGGTTGACTACCACTGCACTAGGCCCCTAGCCTAGGGGACCAAAGTGCCCGTCTTCCTGATTGGTCCTTACACTCAGCGGCTCTCCGCAGCACAGCCCCACGTGTCCTGACATCCTGCTCTTTCCTCTACCACTATCTTGAGGACAAGACTCAGGACGATTTCCAGGTCATCGCAACAAGTCACTTTTCTAAGCTACCTTATGAGACAACAGAACCCACCAACAGTTCACCTGCTGGGAAAGAAAGCGTCCACTTGGTGTGCAACTTAAACAGGATGTCCGTACAGCCTTTATCACTGTTGTCACATAAAGCAGGTGGAGACAAGCTATTCAGCAGTGGCCCCCTGAGGAGAGTGTCAACCTCATACTTCCTCGGGCTATTCTCAAAGGAAAGAGAACATACCTCTCAGGTTTTGCTTTTGGTTGAACTGTTTATTTTTTAAAGAAGCTTCCCTCTTTTCCTGCTTCATTCAAAATAGGCTTGCTGTTCTACGTCTGTGATCAGTCAGCTCCAGACAAACAGTTAGAGCCAAGCAAGAGAAAAAGGGAAAAAGGCCACACAAACAACTGCATACTCATGGGGACAGCCCCCAAGACCTGGCATACCTCTGTTAGCAAGAAGCAGGAATGAATGGACCAGTGTTTCCCAACCTTGCTGGACCCTGAGAGGCACCACGGGCACTTGTTCAGATGAAGAGTGCCCGGCTCCTACCCTGAGGACTTTCCCTCAGCAGGTCTGGGCACATGGGAAACACCAGAACAGGTGAACTGGACCAGGTGCCCTGAGGGACATGTCATGTGTTCCCAGCTGAACAGAGAAGCAAATGCAGAGGCGAAGACCAGAGGAGGCAGAGGGTTTGTTCTGCAGTCTATTCTGAGGCACAACCAGCTTCCTCCCAGGAACACTGGGAGCTCCCATGGCAAAAATATCACTTCACGTATGTCCTGGTGCCTCTTACATGCCTTGATTCCAGTTATCAAGTGGTGCAGTGATGTTTAGTTGGCAGAAGAGAGGGGAAGCCTTTCTACTTGGCTTTCATTGTATTTTTCAACTAACGATGTAAAACTCAGGAAAATGAACTGGTTACCTTCTTTTCTTTTGGTCTAAGTGGAAATTGCACTTGTAGAAATAGTTTAGGGATCTGGAAAATAAAAAAAAAGTATAATGTTTCACTTAATGCCAGGTACCATAGCTCAAGATGTTGAAAGAAGTATATAATATTTCCCTGGAGGGATCTGAAGGTAGCCGTGGAGGTGACAAAATCAGCCTGGGGGACTGAAGGAGAGAAGGGAGCTTTCATCTGGTCCATTGTCACCGCAGCGACTGTGGAATGTCAAATGCGACTGAGCTCGCTTCTGCGCAAGAAGAGCACAGGCTAGCCACAGCACTGCGGCTTGCGGACACCTCGTCTCATCGGAATGCAACCTGCAGGGGGGGTGGCTGTCTTGAGAGGAATTCTTACTTCAGCTTTCCCTAAAATCTTCATTTTCATTCCTAAAGCCACCTGAGCCATAACCTACTTGCTCTGCCCTCTGCTAACACAGCCAGATCGAAGACTGTTCCTGGAATTTTATAGACAGTGTCTCCCTTTCTCTATACATTCTTCAAAGGCTCCGTTATTTCCCTTTTGTAGCAAAATGGCAAGAGCTGATGGGAGAGCATTGCCGGGAGCAAAGCCACCTGCTAATTACCTGCAAGTAATAACAGACTCCAAGGGAGGCTGCCTGAAGCAGGTGCCTCCCCGCCATGAAGGCCAAGGCCGAAGGGGAAACAGAGAGAAAGAGGCCCCCTTGGCCTGAGGGTCTCTGCACGGTGACCAGCAAGGCCTTCCCCAAGGGCCAGTTCAAGGGCCTCAGCCGTGGCAGTCACAGATCAGAGGCAACTTGAAATGGGCCGAGCTGGACTTGTGAAGTAGAAAGAATTTTTTAAAAAAAGAAAAAAATACTCCCTCTCCAAAGAGAACACACCGTCAGGGCCAGCGCCACCTTGGACAGTTAGGTGCCCCGCCTCCAGGCTGAGCAGGGAGGCTTGCTGGGTGTGGCACGCCCTGAGCCCCCCATCACAGGGCTGCTTTCAGAAATGCGGCAACTGCTCACCCCACAGTAAGGCCAGTGCCACACTGCACGCCAACACGGTGAGGTACAGCTGCCCGAGGATGATGGGGGATGCTAGCCTCAAAGGGGACACGACAGAACGTGGCTATTCCTCCTGGTGCACTTGAGCCCAAGAGAACTCAGAGCAGACAATTCAAAGGGCATTCGGGGCTTAGGAAGCCACAACCCAGAAGTTATCAAGACAACAGATTTCACCCAGTCCCTATCTTTGACTGAGAAAGAATTTGGGCACTGGGTGGGATCTGGGGGCAACGAGTATGAATGGCTCTTTTCTAGCTAATGAAAAGTCACGAAGAAAAGAGCCCAAAGAAGGCCAGTCAAAGGGCACAAAGTCTCGGACGTGAGGGACTAGGGCCAAGTGGTGTCTGTGCATCCCTTCCTCCAGTTTGTCACGAACTAGGGAACATGCACATTGACTCTGGAGAGCCGAGGGCTCTTCCCACATGAAGACTGTAGGACATCTTTAAGACTTGATTGACTCTTCTTTCCATATCAAATCTTTCCCATGAGCACATTAGACTGTGGCCAAATTCCCCCTTATTTCCCATCTCTCTTTTCTCCCATGTCTCCTCTCGGAGATAGTCCCTCCTTCTTTGGCTGTCCCTCCTCATTCAACCCATTCCTCCATTCTGATAACAAGGGGAAAGGAAAACTGAGCCTCTCTCAAGCCTGCTTCCCAATACAGAAAAAATTCATGGCAGCTACTGTCATTACTCTCATCACATCAAGGCCACCACGGCCCAATGGAGACATTCTTCTCCCTTCCTCCCAAGTCTTCATGGTTCTGGACATTTCTGGTGACTCTGCCAAGCACATGGCTTTCCAGTCCACCTGCCCCACGTGACTCCGCTAGCCTCTGCACCACCGGCCACCCATCAGGTTACCTCAGTACATAATAAATAGATTATGGATCTCAAGACTTGAGGAACCCAGTGAGTTCACTGGGTGACTGGGAGGGGAGAGGAAGGGAGGGAAGGGGAAAGGAGGGAAGGGCAGAGGAGGGAAGGGGAAGAAAGAATTGTGGAGAGAAGAAAGGTGAGAAGGGGGAAAGAACATTTGAAACCCTGGTCGCCTGTAGAAGCAACGCAAATATCCATCAATGGTTAAGTGGAAAAACAAAACGAGGTATATAGACATACCATGGAAACCTATTCAGCTGTCGAAAGGGGAAGGGTTATGACACGTGCTACAACAAGGAGGAACTTAGGGACCATGATATTGAGTGAAATCAGCCAGACTATATAATGTGGTTCCACTTATACAAGGTACCCAGAGTAGTCAAAGTCATAGGGTTAGAAAGGACAATGACAGATGTTAGGGGCTCAGGAGAGGGATGCATGGGAGGGAGGTTACTGTTTAATGGATTCGGAGTTTATGCAAAAGTTCCAGAGATGGTAGGGATGATGATGGTTGCACAGCAATGTGAGTGTACCTCATGCCACTGAACTGTACACTCAGAAATGGTTCACATGATAGGAAATAAAAAAAACCAATCCCTGGCCTCCCAAACCTGCAGAGGAATACTCAAGTTACACATGACTCCGGACAGCTTGCACTCAGCTTGAGAAGATGGTTGGGTTCTCTCACTTGAGAGAGATTTATTGGGCTACTATTCTGTGACTGGTCCAGTAATAGTACTAGAGCTCATACCTTAAAAAAAGGAAAGTCAAGAAGTAACTATATGCCCCACAAAAGTTAAAAAATGGGAGACAGAGACTTAGAAGCAGGTAATGAAGGATTTACCTAGCGTGGGCTACAGGGAGACAGGAGGAAGGTTCCAGGAAATTATTTTAAGTTGAGACCTAGCATTTGAATAAGAGTTAGGTCAAGAACAGAAGAATGTTCCAGATAGAGAGAACTGCAGGTGTAGATGAGAAGGAGTGTAAGGCATAGGGGACGGAGAGTAGTTTGGCTTGGCTAGAGTTTAGAGGGGGACCAGGGGCGTGGTCCAAAAGGCAGGCAGAGACCACCATGGTTGTCCTGGGAGGTGACACTGAGCATTTTCGACTCTTTTCCTAAACATCACATGAGGATCCTGAACCAGGTCTCCAGGTTCACAGTGCTGTGTTGTCCAATGGCAAAGATGCCAAGTCTGTGATCTGTTTCCAAGTGCAAGTGCCCTGCCTGTTACACCACCACCTTCCCAGCGTCATCTCCATAGGTTCGATTCCCCCGAGCCCAGAGGACTGCTCAGCACCTCCCCCGCATGCATGGACACCATGTCACTCCTACCTCTCTCAAGTCAGTAGGCACCACCACCTGGTTTCACTGGAGAGTTCTCCTCTCTGAGCCCGGGGTCGGCATCCTCACCACGTCCTCACTTCACACACATCCTGCCAAGTCCATTATGTAATCTTCCTCTCTGACTCACAGCCCCCAAAGAGCCTTCCTCTGACTCACTCCTCCCTCTTCTCAAGCATCCTTCTTTTTCTCCTGCATCTTTCATCTCTCTCCACACCTCCTCCCTTCTGTGTCAGACAGTCTCGCTCGGGTTGCTCTCTGGTCACTACATTTGAAAGAAGAAGAGGTGCACTTTGCTCACTATCAGTTCAGCCTGTGTAACTTCCCGTGGGCTCTGCTCCCTGTATCCGTTCCCTGGGTATTCCCCGGGCTTGCTTCCTTTGGACGTTTACTTAGAATCACTCTCTCCCCAAGCTCAGAGGGAACGGCTGGACATTCTGTTTCCTCTGTGAGCATCATTGGTTATCTGTCCTCCCCTGTGCTGTCCACGGGTCTGCTTCTACAGATGGCCTTGGTCTCCCAGCCCATTTGAGTGAGGGTGGGACTTCACCGTGTTGAACGTCTGAGAACTTCCAAGAAGCATAAGACATGGTTCTCGTCCCTCCAGAAATTTCCATCCCATTAGGAACGCACAGGACTATGTTACTATAATGCTCTATTGTTTTAGCATGAGTCTTACATGGTGCCAGTGTATACTTCAACATGCAGCTTTCTTCTGACTATAGAGGTCAGGGAAGGCTGCAGGAAGGAGGTGAAGTTTAGGCTGAGCCTTGGATGATTAATGGGCTCCAGGAGCATGACAGGGAGTGATGGAAGGGTCCCAAGGAACTGTATGTGTGAAGCATCTGGGTGGGACACAGAAGGTCCCCTAGTGGTCATGCTTTCTTTCTCTTTTGAGATATAACATTATACAGGTAACCTTTGAACAATGTAGGATAGAGGCACCAGACCCTGCAAATATCTATGTAGAACTTTTGACTTCTCAGAACTTCATTAATAACCTACTGTTGATGCCCTAGCCAGTTGGTTTAGCAGTAGAGCATCAATCCAGAGTGTGAAAGTCCTGGGTTTGATTCCCGGCCAGGACATACAGAAGAAGCACTCATCTGCTTCTCTACCTACCCTTCCCCCTCTCCTTTTTCTCTGTCTCTCTCTTCCCCTCCCGCAGCCAAGGCTCCACTGGAGCAAAGTTGGCCGGGGCACTGAGGATGGCTCCATGGCCTCTGCCTCAGGCTCTAGAATGGCTCCGGTTGCAATGAAGCAACTCTCCAGATGGGCAGAGCATGATTCCCTGGTGGGCATGCCAGGTGGATCCTGGTTGGGTACATGCGAGAATCTGTCTCTCTGCTTCCCCACTTCTCACTTCAAAAAAATACTAAATAAATAAATAAACAAACAAACAAATATCCTAGTGTTGACTGGGAAGCCTTAATGATAACGTAGTCAATTAGAACACATTATATATGTTATGTATATTATATACTGGATTGTTACAATAAATAAGCTAAAGAAAATGATAAGAAAAGAATAGGAAGAAAAAAGTACATTCACAGTACAACGCTGTATTTACTGATACTGTGAGTATACGTTGTTTGTCTTAGGCTATGTGGTCCCAATTGCAGATTGAAAAACATCTACGTATATGTGGACCCCACACAGTTCAAACACATGTTCTTCAAAGGTCGACTGTCTTAGTTCTATGTGTACCACGTAATGATTTGATATTTGCACGTATTGTGGAATGTGGTTATGCTTTTCAAAGTGAGGAGAAGAACACAATGGTGTGACAAGGCTAGAAGTGTGTGATGGGACCATGTTGTGGAGATTTTAGGTGCCAGATGAGTCAAAAGAACCTCATCATGGATAATGGGATGTTACTCTGGAGTGGCCCACAGTGAGGCCTGAAAGTTGAGAAGCTGAAGGCCAAGTTCATTTAAGAGGTACCTGCCACCATCTGGTCCCCACATAACTGGGGGAGAGCACATAGATATTAAAGATGACTTTCAAATTGTCAAGCAAGAATCTCTGTCTCCTTTGTTTCATCCCTAACACTTTGGAGGAGAGGGTGTTTCTTACCCTTCTTGATTTAGTAATCTTATTTGTTGTTGTTGTTTTTCACTTAAAATTTCTTTTTCTGACCCTAAAATAATAACTATCTCTTTATTAAAATTTTTAAAAATTCAGAAAACTAGTTCTCCCCTGATATTGATACCACTTTCCTGTGACCCACCTGGCCTCTCTTTCTCTGCTCTGTCAAACTACTGGCTTCCAAGTCATCTCGTCTCTCTGGTTGGCCATTTCCCTCAGTGGAACCCCCCCAACCTGCGAGCTTCAAGGTGCAGTTCCGAGAACCTTAATCCCTCCCTCTGCCCAACTAACAGAGCTACGTCAAAGAAACAACAATACAGTCCTGGTACCTGTACTGAGGTATAGTAGCGAGAAAACAGGTGAACAAGTCAGGGTGTTCTTCCTTAGAAAGGAAATGAAATAAATGTCTTCTACTGCGGGCTGAATGCAGGAGCACACTATCTCTAAGAGAATAAAACGACTGGTATCTTTATGAACATGAAAATAGTGTCAGAATGCCTGCTCTCACACTCTCAGAGAGCTGTAAACACACACATACACACACATGCTTGCATATACATGTGCACAGATATAAATGAATATGGCCTGATCATAGCTTTAGTACAAAATGTTTTTTAAGTCCAAGTATGTGATGGCTAACATTAACTTCATCGACATGACAGTATTTAGAGACCAAGTTGTTTTATTCCCACTTAACTTTGAATTAACATCATCATTAATTTGTCTCTCACAGACCTGAACAAAAAAATAGTGAACGTGTGCTTAGGGTCTCCATGTTCCCATGGGAATTCGGGCTCACACTAACACACTCTAAACTGGCTCTGCGCTGACGCCTAAAACCGACATTTCAGAACCAGAAGGGCCACCCTGCATCCTCTCTGAAATTAGAAGAGGGATTTCAGATGCTCAGTTGTTGAAATTCATTTGAATCCCCTGGGCACACACTGGGGGTGGACTAAGTTGCCAAAGAGACATTCTCAAGGCATAAGTCACACCTGCACATGCAAGGACTGTATGGATGGTTTTCCTTTTTTAATTGGTACTTAAATTTGCCCCAAGAAAGAAAAAGTTTTTCCCCAGCAGTCTGTTTAGGGAAGAAAATAATAAAAAAAAAAACCCTCAAAATCTTGGTCCCACTTCCCCACAGTACACTTTCTGCTAATTCTGAGTCATAAATAAATAGCATTTGGACAAAGACATTGAAGATGGAAAAAAAAAAAAATAGGAAGGGCAGAAAAAATGTCCTGATAGTCCCTCTCGGTTTGGGGGAGGGTAAAAGGATATTAAAATACCATGGGTACAAAAATAGACTTGAACAATTTTTTTTAAGCAAGGGAGACATTGCTCCCAGATTTCATAAGATAAGTGTCTAAAAGATTTCATTGATTAGTTGATAAGTTTGCTGGTGAATGATGAGTCGATTAGACAGAACTGCTGGAATTAGTCACCAGAGCTCTGCCTTCCCATGAATAAAATGCAGGGAGTGTTCTGGCTCCCACCCTCTGTGACAGATGATATCTGTTTTCTCCTGCGAGTCTGAATTTAAGAGCCACTGAAGCTAAGAAGCAGTATATTCGGGCTCAAATGAGCTGAAAATTGCATGCAATTTGAATTTCAAAAAATAGAGGGGAGGCAGGAGAGGGGAGAAAGAAAAAAACCCTCAGCACCCATCAAGTCGCCACACTTTTCAACTAACTTCCTGCTACTTGGTTGCATTCCGCCGGCTCGGGAGCTGAAACCCGGATGTGCTGTAGGAGAAAGAGCATCGCTGGAAGCCTGCCCAGTCTGAGTTTAAAAATAAACTTTTAATAGTCAGGATCAAAGCAAACCTCACTTTCACGCGCATGCATAATGCAGGACACAACCCCCGCCAAAGAAATAGATTCATCGTTTCCAAATTCACATTGGCCTGCTTCCCCTACCCTTTATATACCTTGGAGGTCATAAAGGTGAAGATGTTTTCCTTGGGGGAATTCTAGAAAAGTGCCTTCCCTAAATTAAAGGGACTTCCTCTGGAGCTCACCAAAAACCCCTCAATCTTTGTGGCTCTATTTCCCCCCCCCCAACCCACCCTCCTATTACAAAGCAGATGTGTTCTTGAAGAGTTGAGTGAGTGGACATTGATTTTTCAAATCAGATCATATCTTAAATGCTCCAAGACTGTTGGTTATTTAAAGGAATCTGGTGATAAATGATTGTATAAAGCCCTGCTATTTTTAGAGTGCCAATGATTGTTCCCTTCATGGGACAGCAAAGCAGGCATGAATTGAAAACACACCCCAGCCTCCTTAGAGCAGGGCCCACCAGCAGTTTTTAAGAAGTGGCAGATTTAAGCATCACCAATAATTAAAACTAAACTGTTGTCACACAAATCAACAGATGATATCCCAGAATCATCTCACAGAAGGATTTTTTTGGCCAGAACTCCATTGCATGATCGTTGGGAACTAAAGGGGCAGAGAGAACACCACACTCATTTCAATTCACTCTGCACGGAAACATAAGTCTCCCATTGCCTAAATTAGTCTCTATTTGCAAGTAAAACAACTTGGATGCCATGAAAAAGGTAATTTGACTCCGAAAGTGCCATTTTCCACATGGAGGCAGCAATCTGCTACATGTGGTTCAGAAAGTCTGACTTACTCCAGCGGGTTTGGTTCCAAGCAGCAGCGAGAGGCACAGACTATGGTGGGTGGACATGGGTTCCCTGCACACCCACGGAGGGCCAGGCACTGCGGAGGGGATGAATCACTCATGCTGCTCAGAGGAGCTAAGACCCCAGGCAGGGGTTTGACTCCTTGCCTAAGCTGTGAACAAATTTGTGAGCCAGAAAGAGGTACAGCCCCTCTCCACTGAAAGAACCCTTCTGTGCTCTGATCCTTATGTCACAGTCATTCTACGGGTTCATGGATGAGGGACTCGTGTCTAGGAGACCAACTAAGTAACAGACAGCACCCTCGAGAAGTAGGGCCTTACATGACTTCTTCCCTTAAAACCGAAGTGAAGGAGACGTAACATCTAGACACACTGGAAGAAGAACTAAGCATTCCGGCTTGTAACCAACAGCATACCAAGAACTTCCCTAAGGCCACGGAAAACAGAATTGGGAAGAGAAGGCTTCCTATCTTAAGCACGAGAAAGGCACAAAGGAAAATAACGTCTGATTTCTTGTGTGTCACCAAAAGACAAGAATTAAGAAACAACCTGACCATGACGACCACGGACGACCATGGTCACGTCAACACAGTGAATCAGCAGAAACAAGGGCCAAGCCATTCGGAGGGAACCGCAGGACCATGGCAACACCCATCAGTAAAGTCCAATTTGTCAGGACATCCCATAAAATAAAACACATTAAAAGCACACAAAAAAAGGATGTTTTTTGCATTTTAAAGGACAAAATGAAAAAAACGTGAACCCTCTTCAATCACGTTGCTAATGAAATACTTCCTAGGATCCCAGTGATGGTCAATAATGTCAAGGGGGTACCTACCCTCCAACATGTAGAACATTAATATCCTCTCTCTCATCTTGTAGGGAATGGCTCACCTTTCAAATTGTAACAATATTAGCGGAGGGTATTTTTCCCCCTTACATCTTCATCATTTAATATTGTTTCATTGATGAATCAGTAAATTTGTCAGCTCTATTCATTTATGTGATGTGAACAAGGATCCAACCCAAAAGGGGGGAAAAAAAAAGTGAGGTCAATTTCCTTGGCTGCTGCATTTAATAAAATCTCCTAGGCACTAGAGTTAAGCACACATTAATAGCTATAACTGAGTGCGCTCTGCCTTTAGCAAGTCTTTGATTTTCCTATATATATATATACACACTCAGGGCTGTATTAACGCTCAAATGAATGTGCAGTCCTCATTTCTTATTTTAAGTTTTCTTCATTCTCAGCTTTATTCGATTTATTAATCTTCTGCTCCTCTCTTATTTATAGCAAATGCTCCATTTAAGATTCCAAAGCATTTTCCATTATAACATTCATTTATAACTTTCATAAAAAAATTCTTCTACCAAGGGGACCAAGGGACTTTCTACTTATTTCGCATTAACCTCAAAATAGATGAATTTCACCAAATAGGAAGGATTTTTAGAAATTGATTCTAGAGAGAGAAAGAGAGAGAGGGAGGAATGGAGGGAGGAAGAAAGAGAGAAACATCAGTTTGTGGTTCCACTTATTCATGCATTCATTGTTGTGCCCTGACCGGGGATTGAACCTACAACCCGGTATATATATATATCGGGATGAAATCAACTGAGCTACCTGACCAGGGCAAGAGGGTTTGGTTTCTTATTTCACTGAGCCTCAGAAAAAAAGAGAGCAGGTCTAGAAAGAAGTGCAGGTTTCCTGATTTGTAAAACTTAAAACTTCTGTTTTAAACAACTCCCGGGTAGGTTTGAACCAAACAGGCACTCAGAGAGCTGTTCTAGGTAGACTGGCTATCAGAGGAAGTAGTTAGGTTGAACCTCATGAAATCGCCAACATTCTTCTAATCCTGACCTATGAAAAAGGCAACTTCACATGATTTAACAAAATGCTACTCATATATTCACCTTCACGTAATAAAAAACTCAGAGCGACTAAGAGATCCCTCAGATATCCAGGGGACTGGTTCTCTGCTGGACCTGCAGGTCAGCAAAGGGTGAAGGGAGAAGAGATCATGGCGCATGGACAACTGAAAGGTCCCTGGCAATGTGTTTGGTGCACGCTCTGGTGCAATGTATAAGGATGTGGGAATAATCATTAATCAGCTAGCACCAGGACATCTTCTGCCACACCCCTTGAGGCATCAACGTGGCAATGGTAGACTTGGGGAGTGAGCCTGTCAAAGAGATGTCTGGGTAGTGATGCGAAGACTCTCAGAGGAACCCTCAACTGGATTCCCTGAGGACACCCTTCCAACCATAGCTTCTTCCCTTTTCTGTGAAGAACAAAATTAAAAGGAAAATGCTTGACAATTACACAGATTGAGGTTTCAATTCCAACTTTGCCTTCATATCCCAAGTCAACAAAAAGCAACCAGAATCAAACCTGGATCCTTAGCTTTGATGTTAAGGAGAATGTAACTAAGTACTAGAAAAATTAAGTGATAACTTGACAGTAAATTCTCACCCACAGTGAGAGCTGAAGACCAGGTAAGCCCAGGCCACAGGGAAGCTCCTCGTGCAGACCGGAATTTGACAGGGTCTGGAACCCACAAAGGTACTTTGCAAATAAAAAGAGGAGGATGTTTCAGTGCTTCTGGGAAAGCAGCCTCAGTGACTCAACGGTGAGAATCTAACTCTATTTATTTTCTAGGACCGTGCCTCCTACTTTCTAGGGGGTCTGTTACAAAGCTGTAATTTGTATAAATATAAAGAAAGATGAAGACAGAACCTACCCAACTGACGCTGCAGGGTGAGGAGCCTGAAGGGAACTAATTTAGGCTGTTACCTTCCTTTTTTTTTTTTTTTTTTTTGATTTTTTTAAATTTATTTATTAAATTTAATGCAGTGACATTGATAAATCAGGGTACATATGTTGAGAGAAAACATCTCTAGATTATTTTGACATTTGATTGTGCTGTATACCCCTCCCCCAAAGTTAAATTGTCTTCTGTCACCTTCTATCTGGTTTTCTTTGTGCCCCTCCCCTCCCCCAACCCCTCTCTCCTTCTTCACCCCATCCCCCCTCCCCCCACCCCCACCTCCCACCCCTGTTGCCATCACATTCTTGTTGATGTCTCTGAGTCTCATTTTTATGTCCCTTCTATGTATGGATTCATGTAGTTCTTAGTTTTTTTTTCTGATTTACTTATTTCACTCCGTATAATGTTATCAAGAAAAGAAATGATGACATCAGATCCTTTACAATAACATGGATGGACCTTGTTACCTTCCTTTTTAAGAGAGCAGGAGGGACCCAAGAATTGGGAAGGCAGGACCTGAGAAATCAAAACTCCCGCAGGTGCTAGCTTCATCAGGGATGTTGCTGTCGTGCACCCTTGTACATGGCCATGACTGAGGTGGCTGTCATGTCAGTTCAACATTTAAAACAGACAACTTGGTAGAGCCCATCCCTGAAGTCAATGAAAATTCAAAACAACGTCCATCTCGTAGTAATGGTTTTTGGAACAAGTTCTCCTTTTGAGCCCACATGTGTCACTCACCTCTGAGCAGTCGGTCATCATGCCTGAGACCTCCCATACATGCAGGAGAAGCCTAGGCCAGCAGCACTGGGGTCCTACTCTGAGTTTGGGGAGGGAAGAATGACTACCTTAGGCACGACACTTCCTTGCGGCCATGCACAAGACTTTTGGGATGGGAGCTGTGGCAAAGAAAGAAAAGATGGATGTCTAATGCTTCTTGTAGAATTCCCCACAGAAGGTGGCATGTTCTGAGCCCAAAGGTAGAACCATTTTTGTTACTTCAATGCTCTATCCCCTTGAGGGCTTGGGGGCCAAAGGAAGACGATGGGGCATGGGATGGATGGTTATGTGGCAATTGTTCCTGTCACCACAATGATCACCTCCTACTACATAACACAGTGTGTATATTTCCCTAGATTAATTCTGTCTTAACTGGCGACAATGAACCCAAGTGGAAGACTTCTTATTCAAGACTGCAGATACGTCCCTGAAGAATAGAAAACAACTCTGTTGTCAATCTTTAGATGTTCAGTTACCGATGACTGAGATTTCCATGTGGATAACTTAGAAACTCACCACCATCCATCTCTCTCACTGCAGGGACAACCCAGATCAGCTCACAGTATTTGACCCTGCCGAAACAGCTGGCCCAGGGCAAGGCCACCACTGGCCCAGCTTCTAGGGTCATCAGACCCCAGCAGAAAACACACTCCAAATGTAGAGGGCCAGGTTCAAAGACCAATGTGTAGAGTCCCAACAACCCATCTCCAGTAGTGATTATGACATAAGATTTTTGATGATTAATTAAGAACTGTTCATTACATCAGTCAGCTTATAGCTAACAGTTCCCCCGATCTTTAATAAAATATAGTGAAGAGTATGTATTAAATGAAGGTACTGAGTGGTAAGTATAACCTAAGCTTTAATGACAGCATCACCCTCTATAGTCAAGAAGGAGGCAAAGAAGCCAGGCATGAAGCAGAGGGTTTTGTTAAACAAAGATGCGCAGGAGGGCACAGCCGAGGGTGGTGGGGGGCAGGAAGGAGGCGTCTGCTCAATCAGGGCCTATTTTCAGAATTTCCTTCAAGTCGGCTTGAACCGAAAGTCATCAATTATTTAAGAGATGTAACATGATGTTTCCTTTGTTGAGGCAAACCTGCAAGCTGACCCCAAGAGAAAATAAAAAATGAATTAGGCAGAATGTATTAGTCTGCTTAAGAGAATAAAGATTTAACTATTGGGACAGGCCTGATTTTGGAAACTAGTTCTATTTTATCTCCTAAAACTCACAAGCGTTTCCTCCCCACCCCTTCTCTTTACCTGTTTATGGGTTTCTATAGTAGACACCTGCAAAAAGGTGGAATAAATCTCATTTCCTAAACTTCTCCTCTCTTTCCAGATTCTGCGTGATGTATTGTCTTCATTTAAATTACAAATACACTAATCTGAAAACACTGTTTACCAAGGGGCCTTCTAAATGAAAGCTACAAGAAACGGCATCACTCACATTTTAAAAATGACTTTAGACTCCAGACCTCATAAAAAAACAGCCGACAGTGCTTGCTCTCTGTCTTGGCTGCTATATTTCAGTCCAGTGAATGAAATTCAATTAGTGAGCTTTGTACTTAGGACATTATGATTCTGACGGTAGGTCTGAGCAAACCTGTTGTGCCAAGCCCTAGTTCTGTTTTCCTGGCAAACCACAGTTACAAAAAAAAAAAAAATTCAATAGGGTAGGTTGGCAGAAGGAAAGTTAGTTTCAGACTAGCTTACTTTTCACTATCATTAAGAAACATGGGAGGAAGAGCCGGTTCCTTGGAAAGTTTCATTATTTGCTAAGGGAATGGATTAACTTTTGAGAACGCTCCATACCCGAGTCTGTTGTTGCCACCAAAAAAACAGCAAATGGCCTGAAATAAACCAGAAACCAGCTAGAAAACAATGCATCAGAGACTTCATTCATTCTTAGATTTTGATCTGCCTCTGCTTGTGTTTCAAACAGTACAGAGACTGGGATCGCAGGGATGTTTGGTGACCCTGCCGATTAAACAAAGCAGTAAGCATCAAATACAAAGCCCTGCCTCTTTACCGTAAAGGCTCAGACTGTCTCATCAGTGTAATAGGTTCTATACTTGAAAACATGCCCACACATAGCAAAGCCACTGGACTGAAAACCTCATGCCCCACATGTCTTGATTTCTCATCCTGGAACCCTGGATTTGATTCAAGAGTATCACATCTGCACAGACAAGCAGAATGGTAGAAATGAACTGGAGTGATCATTACATGGCCTGAGTATTTGAATAGCAAAAGTAGTCAAAGCATAGTAGAGATTTCAGAAGCATATATGGTTATTGCCCTATGAATAACAAGCATAATTAATTTAGCCAATTGAGATGGGAGCATCCATTTAAATTTCCAAGCTGTTTGAGCTGATATTACTTCTTTGCTTCTCTCACAGGGCATAACACCGCCACCCACCTTGAGTGCAAAAAGAAACATAGGAAGTGTCCTCAGCATCTCCTTATGGAAGCATAACCATTGTCCATCCCATCTCCAAATCTTTCTCCGACCCTTTGAAAAATGAGTACAGGAACAGCCATATGAAATACCAGAAGTGGCATCTGATGTCTTGGTATGCTCTTTGGAAAACTGTTGTAGAAGCTTGACATCTTGCCCGGCTGTGACCTGGGATTCAGTACAGATGGGCAGCCCTGACTCATTGTTCTCTTGGTGCTATTTTTGCTCTGACTTAAAAATTGTATCTCTCATCGGTTTTTTTGCATGAGTACATCATATGGATGTTTTTTAGATGGATTTAGAAATCCATTCTGAAGTGAATCCTTCCTTGTGTCAAATACAAAAGGGAAAATGCATGCTTACTTCCTGCCCATCAAAGGGCTGCCTTAGATGTGTCTTCTCAGAAATCCTCAGTAAAATGCCATGCTAGAGTGACCTGTTCCACCAGAGCTAGAGCTGAACCTCTGCCTCTCTTCCCGAGTCCACATCAAGTGATTACATGTTGAATAGCTTGAAAGCAGCCATAATGGGAGTATTTACACAAAGGAAATCGGCAAACATTACAAATCAGGGATTTTTTTCACTCCCCCCTCCCCATAGTTTACCAGCACATCACTGAAAAGAAAAGTCTTTAATTTATTGTTTCTTTCTTAGCAAATGAAAGTACCATAGTTCTTCATCAACACTCTCTTTTCTCCTTAGAATGGAGACTAGCCAGCAGTTTACCAAATTCTGCTCATCTTGCTCGCTGGCACAGGGCTAGACCACATTCTTCAGCCGCCCTTACAGTTAGGTGTGTTTCCCTCCATCAAAAGCGAATAGAAGTGTGACAAAAGCCTCTCCATACTTGGTCCATAAAACCCTCTATCAAACAGTACTCTACACCGTCCTCCTGTCCAAAGACTTCTGCAGATGATACAGGCAAACTTGGACACCATCCATTGAAGTCAGACAGTAATAACAACAACAACAAATGGAAAAGCCCAACATTCCAACCACCACTGAAAGAGGCCACCCCAATCAAGAATACCCGTCATGAGCTTGCTAGAAGAGGGAGAAAAATAATTGTTATCATGTGCAAATTATTTAGTAGTGGGGTTTTGTCTGACATGCTGGCCACCATGATACTAACTCAACATTCTCCTCTCCTTTCAACTCTTGCCTTTCCTCCTCCCAGCTGATATGATACATCTAAGGATGAGTACTGTCAAGATAGAGAAGATTGAAATAGGGGACCTAATATGATTTTGATTTCTCACTTAAGAGTTTTTATTTCACTGGAGAGTTTTTGGTTCTCTGTGTTGTTCATTCCAGCAGCCAGCAGCAAGAGAGCTGTGTGATCTCCGCATACTTCCAGCCTAGTCTTTTTCCCTTTTAGTGATGTCACCTCAATGAAAATGTTCCAATTTAGAATCATGCCCATGTTAAGGATATCCAAAAAATCCAATCCATATGCCCTATGACTTGTCAAGGAAATTAACTATAATGGCAGTATCGATATTATACAATTAAAATGAGAGCTCTTAGCATATTTAATTTCCCCTGACTGTCTTCAGTCATTATGGACAAAAGGTATGAATTCACTATTTGCAAATAGCCTGGATTGCTTAATATATTCTAGAAGGAACAGAGACACCCCCTGGTGTGTGCAGGCACACACACATACATTCAAGCACACATGTCTCTCCCTCTATCAAGGGCAGAAACAATACTAATGAAGGTCAAGATAAGAAACATTCTAAATTGTTAACCATAAAGACTCAGTCCAGTGGGACAATAAATGTATGTTTCGCTCATATGTTTGTATCTTCAGCCTTTCTCTTTCTTTAACACTCATTATGGAAGAAAGGAAAGGAGAAAAGGAGGGAGGAGGAGGAAACAACCATCATTTTGTCTTTCTATATTATTTACCATCACCTGGTTTTCCCCCTCCATATAAACTGGTGTAAGGAGTCTATTTGGGGGTATTTGGGATTGTTGTGTTTTAAAATTTTTAACAATCATCACTCCAGAGCTTAATCACTTGTATGTGTTACCAGATGGCTCAAGTGGGTGTTTGTTTACAAGCTCTTTGTGTATGGTTTTTAGCTGCTTTTTAGACCAAAGCTGAATATTTCAGCTAACAAAGGAGGCGATGAGGAATTGGTGAAAAAAACAACAGGACTTCATAGGTCCCTGGGCTGCTCGCCTACACCGTGCTACCATTCTGTGCACGTTTACAAGCATGTATTCAGGGCCCAAGAAACAGCAACATTTGTGTAACATGCTTTGAGTTCTTTCTAGGGCCCTGGAAGAACTTGGGGGATGGAGTGGGGAAAGAGACATCTACAAGGGAGCCACATTTTTCTGGAGGCTGCCGGTGGACCAACCAGAAGGGAACAGAGCACCCTGCTTTTCTGATGACTTCACCATCCAGAAGCTCTGGCATTTAACAGGACCCCTGCTTCTCCTGGCATCTTGATCTGAGCTGTTCTGACTAGTCATGTCCATCCCCAGCTTCTTCCTGGGGGGGGGGGATGCAAACACAGAAGGAAAACTTTCTTGGGGATGCCCCGATTCTTTGTTGCCTGTACCTGAACCACAAGTTCATGCAAACATGCAAAGAATGCAGGTTTATTTACTGCAAAATATGTCAAATAATAATAAAGGTTTCATCCAAGCACAGACATTTATGATGGCGAAAATCACCTTCTCCTACCTGGCTCCCTGTCAATTCCAGCACATAACCTTCCGAAGAAGGTAGTCCATCCTTCTCATCTTCATTTTTAATAAGGTTAATAACATTTTACACGACATTTTATCTTTATTTTTAAAAAGATGAGTAATGTTCAGTATACTTATTGCACCCAGTATTAATATCTTCCATCATAAGCTGTCTATCATTCACGGATACCCAAACTGGTATCTTTCTTGTTACCACCCAATCAGCTCTAAGAAATAAGGTATTTGAGGTGAATGGGTAGGAGAAGTCCACGAGTACCCCGAGCATTTCAGTGAGCTTGCCTCTACCGTGTTCTCTAACAAAACCTACAAGAAATTATAAACAAAAGTGTGTTTGATCATTATCATTTGATGCATCTGACCGTTCTTTATTAGTTTGGGGAAAAAAATAACTTTTTCATAACTTCTTTGGATGACCTCAGCACAATGTGCTAACAGTTGACTGTGCCTTTAGGACAAGGGGTGTGCTACATGTATAGTTAATTCTCCAGAGAGCCACACCATTCTTAGCAGGTAGCTGGTGCTCCACAAAAGTATAACGAAGGATGAAAGAAACAAATTACTAGATAGGACTGTTCTCTTCCAATCCTAATAAACTCAAAGCTTCATTTAACATATAGCATTAGTCTTACAAAAACACCAAAAGTAGCATGTTCATGATGTCCATATGACTTGTTTTGCCTCCTGAAGGCAACTTTTTCATTGCTTATAGCCTTTAATAAAGGAAAGTGTGTCTGGTGAGTTTCAGACAGACTTGATATCTACTGTTTTTCTTGTCAACAGAAGAAATTAAACATAGAACATGTACTTGTTGGTGGCTACAGTGGTCACCATATAGTACTTACCACGGATTAAATGTTTGTGTCCCTCTCGAAGTACATATGTTAAATTCTAACTCTCAATGTAATGGCCTTTGAAGGTGGGGCCTTTAGTAGACATTTAGATCATGAGGGTGGGCGCTTCATGAAGGCAATAGTGCCCTTATGACAGAGGAGCGAGGGGAAGTCCCTCACCCCTTCTACCATGAGAGCTTACAATATCTAGGAAGCAAACCTCTCTAGATAATAAACCTGCCAGCATCTTGACCTTTGACTCTTCAGCCTCCAGAACTGTGAGAAATAAATATGTGCTATTCATGAGCCCCCCAGTTTATGGTATTTTGTCACAGTAGCCCCAAATGGACTAAGACAGCAGCCAACCCTTAATTAAAACTCATGACATGAATGAATAACTACCGACCAGCTTTGTCTCAAGGTCAAGACCTAGCCTGGGTATGGAAGGCTAATCCAAACCTCAGTTCCTGATTTGCTCGTGACCCTTCCATTACCACAGACAATGATTATTTATTCTCCTTTATGACACAAAATTAGTGATCCCATGGAATAAAGATAGGTGAAACCCAGACGTGATTTCCACTAACTCTGTCCCTCTAGCAAACATGGGGAACACCCCAGGAGGTCTCTGCACACGCCTGCAGACCAAAGGAGGGCAGACACCCCAGCAGCCACCATGCAATATCACAACGCAGTCATTCCGGCACTTAGATGATGCAGCGAGTGCCAGTATCGATGTGACTATTTATAGCCCAATAAACTACACGTTGAACAATACTGGTAATGTTAAGCTTAGGTCACACTGCCACGTATTAATGCATTAATCCAGACATAGTGCTGCAAGCAGAGTTTGCAGCACGCAACATAAACATACACCCAGTGACATGAATAAATTACTTCCTTGACTGCTGAGGAGCACCATGCCAAAACGGGCTCCCCACTTCCCACAATGGAGCAGAAGGCAGGGAGTCATATATATATATATATATATATATATATATATATATATATATATATATATATATATATATATTTAAATTTTCCATTTTTAAGCTGTCACTCAAAAAAAAAACTTTTCATACTTTTTTTAGCTTATTGATCTTACCAGCTTGTGATAAGATTTCAACTGCTCAGTGGGGCTGTTTGTAGCTTCTGTTTCTTATTAAAAGAGCTAAATCAGGAATCATAAAAATGCTACCAATTTAGCATTTCTTCACTAAAAATGAAAGCTCAAAACAGTACCCAAAGAGTGTAACTCTCAGGGCTTATTGCCCTAGAATCCCAGATTTAATTACCATGCGGTTTAGCATAATAATGGGGAGAAAAGAGCCATGTATGAGTATATTTACACCTGAAATAAAAGCTTATATTAAGTATGCTGAAATGATTATTACGGGGTTTCTGGTACTTTCCATTAAATATTCTTGCATAGGAACAAACACACACATGCACACACGCACATACACACACATCAGTTCTATACTTTATATATTAGAAACATCCATCTTTAATGTTTTGGCTACTCCTTACCTTACAATATTCTCCTTGCATCAAATAACAAAAAATCAAAATATTATCACAACAGTTGGGCTGATTGGCTAATTATCTGGTCAACCAACTCATGTAAGCTCTCCAACACACACACACTGGGCTCTGAGTGGCAAATTATATAGATCACAATCAGAAAACGTGCATATATGCTAGTTTTGGATTAGAGAACCTTGATCTCTCAAACCTACTTCTGCTCTCGCATTAGACTCTCTCGGAACCCTTCAGACAACTGGGATTTTTTTCTCCCCTCAGTGTTGGCTCCCAAGTTCAAGGCTCACTGTGGAAGGGAGAGGGGTCCTCACAGTTAACTGTCCACATTTTAAAAACTGTTGCATGGAAAGGGAAAGCCACAGCCTTCCAAAGCCAAGAATCTATAATAAATATTCTCATGGTGCATGAATTATGTAGTGACAGGTGGGGTTCTCAAAATAGCCCTGAATCTCCCCCACTCAGGACAAAGCACTGGGTTTGTCCTTACTCCCCACAGCATCCTCCTGATGTCCTCACCAGAAGGCGTGGTGGTGACAGGTATTTAACATCCAGGAAATCCCTTCCCAGCAGCAACAGCAGCTGGAATTTTAGTGATTGTCATTACATCCATCTGAGAGGACCCTGAGAGCTGAATGAGACAGCAAACATTTGAACAAAGGGAAGGTTATTTTCTTTTAGTGTATCTAAAATCATGGTTCTTCCACAGACTGTCCTGTTTCCTTGTACAGCTCATGTCAATCATTGTAACCTTCCCACAACCTTTCAAACCGAGCCCCAGAATCTTTCCTGGCACTGCTTTGGTGCCAAGCTCCCAGCATGTGGGCTCCAACAGAGTCCCTGATTCCCTACAGGGCTCACCCTTCGTTTCTGTGCTCCTCATTTCCACTAGTGCTGCAGCTCCTCCAAACATCGCCTTGCAGTCTCCCACACTGGGCTGCTTTGGTTCGTCCACCATCTGCACATGTTCATGTAGATGTGCGTGTGCACCCCAACCACAGAGAGGTACCTCCCTCTCTGCCACATACACGTGTTGATGAACTGGCCACTCCACCTTTTACTGACAGCTGGGAGAAATGGTCACTACAGTGACCAGGGGAGCCCTGGTCCCTCCTTGCAGAAAGGTATTCAGCGCACGTAATAATTATCCATCCATCTCATTCACACTAAAGGCATAGCAATGCAATTTTAGCCTTATAATCAAGACCATATGACAAAACCTAAGGCCATTAGGGACCAATTTCGAGTATTCTCTGCAAGTCAATGATTTTCCAACTGCACTTACATATGCTGAATAGTTACCTCTGCGTGATCGCACCTGCTCTCATTTATGTAACCCCTCTGTTTTCCAAAGTCTTTCTTAGCGAGGCAATAGAAGCAAAGTTTTAAAGGCTGGCTGGCTTTTTTCCCCTTCATTAATTTTTTTCTCATTTCCCAAAGCATAGTATGAAAATGCTGAGGGTAAAGTTTTTGCTCATGCCAATGACCATATTTCAAGATGTGCTTTCTTCCCTCTGCTCTTTTTTTCCCCTGCCCCCACCTCTGCCCTGACTCCTTCATCCTCACCCTCGCCCTGCTTGCTTTCCTTTGAATTGAAGCACAGTCCTCACAGAACGTAATTGCTTCACGTGGACTTTTGACCTCAGCACTTCAGGTTTGGTGACATAATAATGTCGTCTCTGAGAGGACATGATGTCATCATAAATCAAAGGGCTCTAGGAGTCCAGGCTCTGCTTGCAAAGTTGAAAGAATGCCAAAGTTATTTTGAAATAATAATAAAATGCAGCTCAAATATTCTTTCATGTCTTACTTTAAATTGCTTAGAGAAAGGGATAAATCCATGCTTTATTGTACAGATAAAGTTGTAAATACTAAAAGCAACAATACATGATTTATCAATAATCGCCAATAATGATTTATCAATTCAGAGGACAATAAAAATTATAAAACTAATAAGAAAAACATTGAAGAGGCTATTACATTTCACCATTACTTTGGATTCTCTGTAGACTCCATCTTCAGCCTTATTTTTTAATCGTTCAAAGGTAAAGATATTATCTCTAAACATTGATCACTTATCATCTTGGTTCTTTAGTTTATAAATAAAGCTGCATCAGGTCCTGGCTGGGTAGCTCAGTTGGTTAGAGCATTGTCCTCCCACGCTGAAGTTGCAGGTTCGATCCCCCGTCAGGGCACATATAAGAATCAACCAATGAATGCATAGATAAGTGGAACAACAAGTCAGTCTGTCTATCTATCTATCTATCTATCTATCTATCTATCTATCTATCTATCTATCTATATCTTTCCCCCTTCCTCTCTTTTTAAACATAAATTTTTAAACAAAAGCTGCATTATAATATTTCATCTCTAGATATTTTCCTAAAATTATGAGATAACAGACTTCTTAATAGGAGTTTGATCACTATGTTTTTTTTTGTGAGGCTGCATGGATTAGAAGTGGGTCAACAACAACAGTGCGACACCATGTCTTACAAAGCAATCTCCATTGAAGGAGCAATCACACATTGCAGGTAGCCGTTGGCAGAAAACTTCTGTGAAGACACTTCAGAAGGAATCCCTGCCCTGCATTGGAGCCATTAATACCAAGCTCAGGCCCTGGCTGGGTAGTTCCATTAGTTATTGTCCAGCTATGCCAAGGTTGCAGGTTCGATTCCAGGTCAGGGCACATACAAGAATCAAACAATGAGATCATGGACAAGTGGAACAGCAAATCAAACTCTTTCTCCATTCTCCCTTCTTCTCTCTCTCAAATCAATAATAAATTAATAAATTAAAAGGCAAACAATTACAGTTTGCTTCATTCTGTGCTTTGGAAATACCATCAACATTCCTACCTCTTGCTGTTTAATTTAGCATGATGAATCTTGGCCACTTCTAAGGAGAAAAGAACAGAATATTTTATGCCATTTTCAGTATGATGCACTCAAAAGCTCCTAATGACAATTAAAACACTTAGATAAGATGACTGTACACAAAATGAGCCAATGATCATCGCTCGAGCACTCCACCAGTTGAATACTACTCTAGTTACGTGATCAGGTTCTAAGATACAGAGATAATGCATGCTTCAGAATATCAAGGGCATATAATCTATAAATGAGTATGCCTCATGCCAATCCAAGTGCTGTGTTTCCTCAATTAAGGGCTTGCTAGCTGACAGGCAGACGAGAAAGTTGTGACATATCTATAGTAATCCCACCTGAGAATGTGTGAATTTAGCTGTTCATCTCATTGTCACCTCATTGGTACTATTTGCATTGGCAGTGGCACATGGAGCTTGTTTTAACTTAAATTTGAATCTCTTAAAATGCCTTCTCAAAAGATTGCCCTGTGGCACTGCACTGGGAATAAAACCATTGTGTGCCTAGGAGCTGGCCTGTCCCATCTTCAACATGGCAGCCACGGACCCCAGGAATGGCCAGGTCTTGAAGAAGAAAACTTAAAATTTGGAAGGCTAACAGGTTGGCATGAACGATTCCTGCATCACTCAGGTACCAACTGTTTATCTGTTAAAGGTTTGCAAACAAGGAATAAACGACATCAAACGTTGTACCAACTAAAAACAAACACACACAAAAAATCCAACAAAATAAAACACAAAACACATCATCTTAACATTATACTTTCTTCAGTAATCTTAAAATTATACTTTCAGTCCCAAAACTGATAAAGAGATCAAGATTATGAAGACAGATTAGGAAAAACATCTCATTACTGTGATGAGAAAGCCATATTTATAACTGTAGGTGACATGTCTCTTCTGAACTTCAGAGTCATTTTTTCCTCTTTCTACTTGGCACAATTCATCTGAATGTCTGCTATGCATCTCAAAGTTAAGATTTCACAAATAACACCTGTTGATCCCTGCCCTTTCACTAAATCTAGTGTTCCTCAATACTTTCCATCTTCTGGGTGCTCAGACTAAAAAGTTTAGTGGCATCTATGACTCTCTCTCTCCCTCTCCCTCTCTCTTTCTCTCTCTCTAAAACCACTCATGCAATATGTTTGCTTCTTCCTTCAAAATACACTCAGAGCCTGACAAGTTCTTTTCACCTCATCCTTGCCAACTGAATGCACACTGCCATAATCTCCCTCCTGGACCGCGTCCCATGGGTCAATCTGGGTCCGCTCTTGCCCTCTTCAATTTATTCTCTACAGAAATAAGAGAGTGATATTTTCTTCTATTAATTAAAGTATTAAGTTACTAATTATTGTTACAATAAAATGTACAGATTTTAAGAGTACGAATTGATGAGTTTTGACGAATATATACATCCTTCAAAGCATCTCTGTCAAGTTATAGAACATTAACACTACCCCTCCCCAGTATTTCCTTTATATTCCTTTCCAGTCAATTTTCATCCCAGAGAGAGGCAGCTAGTAGTGTTCTAACTTCTGTCACCAAAGTGGAGGTTTGCCTGTTTCAGAAGTTCACAAGAACGAATGTGCATTAAGCATTTTCTTTGTCTCTGGTTTCCTTTTGCACAGCATCACATTGATGAGGTTTATCCATACATACTGCTGAGTTCACAAGTAGTCTACACAGTCTTATTGATGTGCAGTATTCCATTTTATAAATAAACTACAATAATGTATTCATAATTTGTTGATGAGCATTTGGAATTTTTTTTTCCAGTTGTTAGCTGCTATGAATGAGACACTCTAAGCCTTTTTCTGGACCTATGGGTTCATGGATCTTGGTTAATTTTCAAGTGTGGAATTGCTGGGTCATAGGGTAGGAATTTTTCATTTCATAGAAACTGTCTGTTTTCCAAAGAAACCATTCTCACTCAGACACTTACCAACAATGGCCAGAGTCCAGAATGCTTTACATACAAACAGCTCATTGTTGTCAGCGGGGGTTTGTGGTTTGTTTTCATTTTAGCCACTCTAGCGGGTATGAAGCGGTATCTCATTTGGTTTTAATTCACCTTTTTTCTCCGATAAGTGACGGTTGTGAACAGATATCCACGTGCTTGATGATCACTTACCCAGCATTCGAAGTGTCTCCAAGTGTTTTGCCCATTTTCAAAGAGCGGTCTTTTAAAAACATGCCAGATCTTTTTATTCTTCTGCTCAGAAAAGTCCGAAAGGATGTCAGCTGACTTCGTAAGAGCCACAACCTTGACCACCCCCACTAAGGACGTTGCATCCATGGCACAACTCCCTACCAAGGTTCTGCACCGGCTTTTTTCCTGACAGTACCGCCCATCACTGTGACTGCAGGCTCCTCCGCCCTCACGTGCCCAGGACTGCTCCTGCTGTGCCCTCTGGGGCATCTGTTTTGTCCCAGATACCCATTTCTCTGCCTGCTTCCTCCCCTCCTCTAGTGCCTACTGGAATGTCCTACACAAAATAGACACCATGTTTCTGACATTCTCCCTGCATGCAGTTTGCTTCCTCCACAATACTTAGCATTAAGATATAGTTTTTTCTAAACGTAATTATTTTGTTCACTTTGCTCCTTTCCTTCTTTCTCTCCCTTCCTTCCTCCCCCACTCTTTCTTTCATTAATTTATCTCCCCTACCAAAACACACCTCCATGAGACAAGAACCCCATGTCTCCGGCTGCATGCCCATTCATTCCCCAAACGTGCTGGCCACTCCCGTCTTCCCAGATCCTACAACAATATTTTAATTCTCTAAAGCATTGAGAAGACTGCATAGCCAAGCTGCTTGCAAACTTAAACACCTGAATGTTCAGTCTTCTACTATATTTCCTTTAAACGGCTGTAAATATATCTATTTAAAAAAAAAACTAACTTAAAAGTGTGCTCCCAAAGAAAAAAAAATTTTTAAATGAAGCTAAGCAAATACATGGACCAAATAGACTTTTTAGAACAAAGTGAGAATTATATATCTATAACAGTCTATATCTAGCTGAAGTCATGAGAATTGCCAAAATTGTCACATCTATCTGTAGACCTTTCTTTAATCACACACATCTCTATCCCTCACCAGAAGTAAACACTATGTTGAATTGAATGCATATCAGTCCTTTGTTTTTCTTAGAAGTTTTACCACAAGATCGTGTCCCCAGATAATATATTGTTTAGGTTTATTTCTCTGTGATCTTTTAAGATGGTGTCATTCTGTCTATAGTTATTTCTGGTTGTTTTTTGTTTTCTCATTAAGTGTTAATGCTTCTGTATTCATAGCTGTGATTCATTGATTTCACAGCTCTATTGTCTTCCATTTTATGACCATTCCAAATTTATTTGCCCATCCTTCTGCTAACTTTCTCTGCAGACATCAAGGGATAACACAAAGCTACTCTAAGGCAATATGATATTTACACAAAGATAGGCAAGTTGACCAATAGAAGCAAATAAAGAACTTAGGAGCAGGACCACACCAGATGGTAATTTGGTATCTAACAAAAGTAATTGCAGATAGGTGAGGAAAGGATGAACCGTTTGGAAAATGGTGCTAAGATAATTGATGATCCAGAGAAAAAAAATACAAAACCAAAAAAAGAAACCTTTCCCTATAATATTCAAAACAGCAAACCCCAGATGGATTAAAAGCTGAGAAGCAAGCCTCTACAACCTGAAGAAGACAACATAATAGAGTATCTTTATGACCTCCTGTTAAGAAAAAGTTAATTATAGCTGACCACAGAAAAAGCGCTAACTGTAAGAAAAGACTGATACATTCTACCTCACTAAAAGTAAAAAAATATTTTCATAAAAGAATACTGGAAAGAAAATAAATAGAGGATTATTGAGAATTTCTTTTTTAGGTATAGTCTCGTCTTCCCTGAAGGAGTCAGTACTTGAGTACCTTATACTCTCACTCTTCTCCGTCTACTTCCTCCTAGAGCTTTGAAGAGTAGGGACTGCATAAACACTGTGAATTAATGGACTTTCATTTTCAACTGCTTTCTGTGGCAGTGTATATAAAATTTTACCTTGCTTTTAGCCAAGTCGACTAACTATAGGTGGCATTGTTGTAGCATAGATCACATTCTCAATTACCTGTATGACAGCAAAGACTGATACCAGTAAAACTTCATGTAAGTTTTAATTCAATTGAACCAGGAGGTCACTGACACTTCAGTAATTGCTATTGAAAACCATTTGGCTGAAAGAGAAACCACCCCCCTCACACACACACACACACACACACACACACACTCACATACATCCACAAAATAAACTGTGATATAATCTCTGCTATAGATTATTCAATTCAAAAGAACTACCTAGTTTGGTTCCTGTTCTAGGATCATTCTTGTGATTATTTTACCTGGTAGATGTATTAATGATTTGTAAAAGAGTCCCAACATGACATAATTTTACCCAACTCAAAGAAAGAAAAGTAGTCTGTACTTCCTTCTCCCAATTATTTTTAAAGTAGGTTCTTGGGTGGAAGAAACCCAAAGGAATGAACAGAACCAGAGAGAGGAAGGCAGGGGTTTGGAGGAAACTGAGGGCAGCCCTCTGAGTACAGATGGCAACATGGAGGCAGGTTGGTATCCACAGTGTAAGTCCCCCATACGGTCCAAGTACTACAAAATGCTGGTGACCTGGTTATTTCCTTGGATGAGGCATCTCCAGGAAACTCTGACCTTTTCTGATTTCCTCTATGCTTTTATCCTGAGAAGGCATGGCTTAGGGTAGCTAAGTGTCTAACATTCTCTTGTCTGGTAATTTTAAGTAAACATGTTTCCATGAGAGAGTGGTATGGATGAACAGCTCAGACTAGATATTTAATCTGTGAAGTCTGACACCTGTTGGTTCTCTTCTATTAGATCATGGGTTCCCACCCATAGGGACCTTTTTTATTTTTCCTGTGCAAAATTATAAAAGTCACTGTTAGGCTCACAAATTCTATTGCTAAAAAACAAAGCACAATATCATAAGGCATGACTAAGGATAAGGAGTCATTGAAACCTAATTATTTTAATGTTGTTGTTTTTTAAGATGTTGTATTTCAGGGCTATATAACCAATATTCTACATGTAAAACTTAGAGCTCTGGAAAAAGCAGTGAAAATAAGCACAGGTGTTCAGAAAGTATATGAGAAACATACATTAATACGTCAAGATGGTGATAAGCCAAAGGAAGATCTGAGAAGAATACCACACTTCCACATGCAGATTTTGGTAGCTCCTAAAATTGTAAAAACCACTTGGGGTTTAGAAACACTCACACCTGGGTTGGCGGCCCATCTGTCCATCAGTGTCATGTACATGCCATGTGATCTTGAATATGTCCTATCATTTCTCTGTGCCATTTTGTGACAGGAAAGGAATTAATACTCAGCTCCCCGCATTGCCCAAAGATTCGAGATGACGCACTTAAAGCACTTCGCACACTGTAAGGCATTATGGAAACATGATTCATCTGTTTAAAGAATTTTATCAAAAAGAAGTCTCCCTGAGGAAAGAACAAAGGAAACAGGCTTATTTAATTATAGCAGAAGAAACTGACATCACGCAGCAGGGAAAGCATCCTGACTGTGACACTGATTCCAAGGGAGGGGACAGGGCTGCTTTCTGAGGACTGAACCAACACTGCTTGAGAGAATTAAAACAATCCTGCCTGGGAGGTAGAGGAGAGGTTGGGGGACATTTTCCAGTACCACCCAGGATAGAAACAGGGTACAAAGTTAATAAAACTTCTTAGCCAGTTCAGTCCTCTAAGCCATTTACCATGTTTCCTGAGGTCCTCAGGAATCTAAGACCATCCAACTATGTCATTCTAAAGTATCTGCTGGCTCCCTCTTGTAGAAGTTGAACAAAGACCTGTCTATTCCTCTCCATTATCCTCAAATGAATGCCTTTAAATGAGTCACCAACCTATAAAAGTAATTTGATGGCAGTTTGCCAAATATGAAGCCACGCAGGTCCGTCCTTAGGGAAATGCAAGGAAGAGGAAAGTTACGCTGCTCTCTGATCCTTCCGACAAGGGACATTGAGGACCGACTCAATGCATGGCTCTGTAGCAAGTGCTGGAAAGACTCAGGAGAAGCTCAAGTTGATGTGGTCTCTGCCCTCAAGGTATTTCAGCCCAGTGGATGAGGCAGACATTACACAAAGCCATGTTATTAAAAATAAATGCCTGGAAAGTATATAATGAAGGGATTTGACCAAATCAGAGGAGCTAAATAAGGGTGATCTGACTCTTCACAGTAGGTATTAACTAGGCAAAGATAAGACTTGGAGATTTTGTAGCAGAGAGACCAGCAGGTGCAAAGGTCCTGTGGCAGAGGGGGCTTGGTGAGTCCAGGGATCTAGAAAAGGACATCTGGGCAGGTGCACAGGGTAGAGAGCATGGGCTAAGTGAGAGAGATGGCTGATGGTCTACCAGACAGGGGCTTGTAGACCATATTTAGGATATTGGTCTTTATCCTCAGAGCAATGTGATGTCTCCAGTGCAAAGAAGATCAAGGGAAAACTAAGCACAGAACCTAAGAACTGCTTGTAGAAAAGCCTTCACTGTTCTACGATGAAACAAAGGGAAAAACGAAAATCACTGGGTGTGTCCTCAAGTCACAGGGAGGCTCCGCCAGCCATCCTCTCTCCTCCCAAAGTGAACCAAGACCCCTGACCATCTCAATTTCTACACCCCGTGGAGAGCTCTGCTGAGCCAGTCATTTGCCCCCTACAGGAACTGAGTAATGACCCATGGGTAGGTAGACGCACATAGTCCACAAAGAAATATGCATTTGCTCAAGTGGAGTGAGTGCACGGTAGCAGCTGACCCTGGATGTGAGTCAGTATGTGTCCCTAACCCTAGGCTAGACCAAGAAGGGAACCACCAGCCACAATCTCTTTCTTTCTGCTCTAGATGATGGCTTGCTATTAAAGATGCCCCTACTATTAGTAGTATGGTATTTATAATAAAAAGAGAGAGAGAGAAGAAAAAATACTCTGGCAGGGAAATAATAATAAAATGTATGCCCCACAGAGGTGGTGGAAAGATATAATGTTATTTTACATATTTGATCTAAAGCCTAAATTAAGCCATAGAAAAGAGGCCATGAATCTTCATAGCCTCATTATCAAGCCTCCTTAAACCTCAAATACAGAAAAATACATTTCATAAACAAAGACCCAATAGGATTTTAATAGTACAATAAATTTCACAGACATTTGCACTAATCACATTTCATTACATTTTTGTTTTTTGGGTTTTTTTTTTAGAGAAAGGAATTCCATTTGATGGAGAGTCAGATTTTAAAAGAGGGTACAAAATATCTTTCAGGGAACCAGTTTTTGACTTACTAGGGAAATGCAAATCAAGTATGCTGCTCACAAACATTAGGGGATATTTCCAAATAAATATGAAGCAATACAAAAAAGAAGAATTTGATTTTTTTTATTATTAAACAAGAACATCAGAAAAGCAAAGAGTCAAAGAAAGTTGTTCAATTATGCAAATGAGATGCAAAACCAACTTGGATTTCATTGGTGAAAATGTACTATGCAAAAGGCTGAAAGTACTGGCGTATCTGCACATTCCCTGATCCCCTAATTTGTGTGAGCAGTGTATATTATGGTGACATCAAATACAAGGCAACTGAAAATTTGCACATATGCTCACACACACACACACACTTCTCAGATTCACTGTGTCTGGGCTCCATCTTTCACAACACATCTTTCCTGCAAACCATGCCACACGGCGGGGAAATTAGACCTCATTTAGGGTTGTCAATCCCTAATGTGCTGTAGGATCTTGTACGCCTTTCAACTGCTCTCGTTGTTTTCAGTAGTATATGGATGGGTTTCCTAGGGCAAGTTTCCACCTAGTCATTACCTGATTTTGCTGAAGATGCTCTAGCTTGAATGCCGTTGTCACAATAATCTCGCACCCAGAGAAAGAGATACGTTTACCCAGGGTTACCCTTAGACCACAGCGAGAGGGAATCGCACCTGCACCCTATACTTCAACTGGTTCTTCTTTGGCTATGCCCTTCTCCACGGTGGAACAAGTCTAAAGGATCAAAGAAATGAGCCCACCAAGAGGCCATGCCCCCTTCTCCACCCTGTGAAGTCCTGGAAATTCCCAACTTTAATGGTCCTAAGCTTGAGGCCTGGCTTCAGCCTCCCAATGGCTGTCCTGTCAGTCAGTGTTAGACTCCTGGGCCCGAGTGGAATCCACAAAGCCGCTGTTTCAAAAGGATTTGAATGTGCAGAATGGGGGTGCCCACGTGTGTGAGCACACGATGCTTTGAGATGCTGGAAGGAGCCAGAAATGGGAAGGGAAGGGGGTCAGGACAGGGGTTGCAGGCTGAGAGACAGTTCTTGTCATCTCGCCATGTTCTGTACTCTGGGACATTTGGGGAGTCACCATGAGAACTTGGCCTTCTAGGTCACTCTCCATCATGCTTCACAAAGGCTAATGTGCTAATGGAGTACCTGGAAGTCTTGTTAAAATGCAGATTCTGACTCAATAAATCTGAGAATGGGCCTGAAGGTCTGCATTTCTTTCTCTTTTTTTGTAACAGAGACAGAGAGAGACAGAGAGAGGGACAGATAGGGACAGACAGGCAGGAAGGGAGAGAGATGAGAAGCATCAATTCTTCGTTGCGGCACTTTAGTTATTCATTGATTGCTTTCTCATATGTTCCTTGACCGGGGGGCTACAGCAGACCAAGTGACCCCTTGCTCAAGCCAGTGACCTTGGGCTCAAGCTGGTGAGCCTTGTTCAGACCAGATGAGCCTGCACTCAAGCCAGCAACCTCGGGTTTGAGTCCTACGTGACCCAGTCCAACGCTCTATCCACTGTGCCACCACCTTGTCAGGCAAGGTCTGCATTTCTAATGAGCTCTAAGATGATTCTAATATCATGAGCTTGTGGATCATATGTTCAGTTAACTCTTTGAGTAGTGAGTTTTTTTCATGCTGAGTGTTGTTGTTTTTTTTAAAATGAAATTAGTTCCAGTTCCAGTTTTATTAACTTAAAATCATGTTTGTTGGATAATCAATTTATGGAAACAGAAAAAACATACATTTGCCTTTTTCTTTTAATGTTGCCTTACATATTTTTAAAATAAAAATTGCTATACAATCATACTCTGGATGGTCAAGAGGCATGAGGACGTACATGAATGTTCATACTACTCAGAGGGTTGAGAGGATCATGAAGGTATGCCCGACAAGGCGGAATGATAGAATAATGTTTTCTTTCACAGTGTGTCAGCTTGATTTGTAGCTTTCAGCCACCGCAGTACATGGACCTCCATTTGCACTCTGGTCCCAGCCCCGTTCCTGTTAGGAACATCCCTGCATTTCCCTTTCATCAGTGACCTGCACATTTTCATAGAAATCCCATCGTGAGAGAAAAGTTAGGCTGGAGTACACAGTCTCAACAGGGGATTAATTGCTTCCATTAGTGCAGCTTCTAATAATTCAGCAAAGAGTGGTCCAGGCTGTGCACAGATTCTAATTCCGACCCAGGGATTAGGGAGGACTCATCCAAGTCCACTCACTCAACCTTCACTGTTCCCCAAGTCCGGGGCTTCACCTCCAGCTCAGAGTGGACACCTTGTAGATAGGAGCCAGGGGGACCAGGTCACAGAGCAGAAGCATGCCTCTCCTACCTGGAAAGGAGTGCCTTTGGTGGGAGCAGGCTCACGTGTGATAGACCTAGGGCTTACCTGCAGGTTCTCTTATGCGCCCTTTTCCTCACTGGCCTCAACATTATCGCTGATGTACATCTCCTCATTCCAGCATCTTGCCGAGGCCCCTTCCTTGATTTTGTTTTTCCATGCAAATAGATAGGAATTTCTACAATGCACCAGTGAGGTCTGGGGATGAGGCAGAGACATCAAGTTCCTTTCCTCATAGAACGTACAGTCTGTCAGGCAAAGCATGCAATAAACCAAGCAAACGTAAAGTTTTCTGAGAATGGTAATGCAGCTGTGATGATTCTCCTTAGAGTGAATGAATGAATGTGGACGTCCCTTACGGAGAACAAGAAACTTCATTTTTTGGCTAGCTAGCTCCCCCCCCCCAAATTAAAAATAAACAAATAAATAAATAAATGAGGATCTCTTTGGTATTTCTATTAACTGCAGCTCCTGGACTAATTCAATGATAAGTTCTCCTTCAGTGCTTAAGCAATGCTCAATGACTGACAGTTCAGGAAGCACACGTTGGACCACCAGCCCATCTATAAAAATTTTCAAACAAGGATGTTAAATCTGACAAGTAGAATGCCTTTTAAAACTGATACGTGTGGGGTTCCTTTGAGTCTGAGGGGATGGGACAGGCACATAAAGGAATCACCATGTTCTTTATTTCAGTGTAAAATGGATTCCTTTCCCTACCCCACATTCTCATTTGAGCAGCTACAGTCCCATCGCCTTCCTCTCTACCCCCAAATCAGGTTCCCAAGTCACTGATGTCATCAATTCAACCCTTCAGGTGCCATCAGGCAGAAGAATGCCCAGAACCCCTCGTCGAAACACTACTGACACCACCGTCGATAGTTTTACTATCGACTGGAAAATCCACAGAAAGAAATGAAGAGAAGAAATTGCATCCCAAATCTAATGTGCAGTGCACTAAATGACAAACCAATTTGAATTAGTGAATACTAATTGAAAAACTGCATGACAAAGTATTTTCCCATTAACACAGGAATTTGCTAAAGGCGCTTTCAATTATTTATCATGCCTCAGTAAAAAGCTCCACACAGCCTAGCAACACGGTGTCTTCTTCAACTTTGCCTACTGATCAAATTTTTAGCACAACGGCACCTAGCCCAAACGACTTTAAAAATTATATGCCAGTGACCTTGACAATGTTCTTCAAGTTTTATGAGGTTCTTTTTTTCCCCTTCTCTCTCTCCATTGCTCACACCTAACTGAACAGATGCTTTTAACTTGATAGCCTAATTATTATCTATGAGTTTTAATCTTTTTAACCTTATCATGGCTTATCTGCATCCCAAAAAGAGTCCAGTAGACTTCACTCGACAAAGAGAACAGTTGCACATTCTGACCAGCGAAAAGGACATTTTTCGATGAAGGACTGTCTCCCTTTGAAGTTCACAAATATTTGAATGTCCTTTCAATTGTTCAGACAACTTACTCTTCTCAGAATCAGGGCAGAGGTGACTGCTGGGAGCCAAAATTGTGGATTCCAAGCCTACAGGGAAGGGAATATATTTGGAACATAATACCCTGTTGGTGCTCAATAAATGTTTATTAATGAGCCCCATTTCTTGACCCAGGCATGGAGAATAACTCCAAGGAAGGAAGATTATGCAAATGGACAGAAAGGTCACCCAGCCCTACATGGGGGTGTGGCTCAGGATGAGGGCAGGCCCAAGTCATTCAGGCGACAAGACCTTCTCCTGAGTGTACAGCAGTGACCCTGGCCACCCCATTCCCATAGTTTTCTAATCTATTATAAAATAATGTAGAACATTTTAGTCTGTGGCTGTAAGAACGGTTGTTAGAGAACGAACAAAAGAAAATAAAATGCCGACCAGTCTCGCATCTTAGCAGCTTAAAAGGTTCTTGGTCTCGACTCTGGAAGGGACTAGCAGGTGCAGGGAACTACAGTGAGACCTGTGATCTCATTAGTAACTGATACATCCACGTCATGTAACTGGATAGCGGTGAGTTCTCCTGAAGCCAGACTCACAAACATCCTTTCTGTGAACCCGATTTAGCATGAAAGCGACATGTGAGAAAGTATTTACAAGTCCTGGGGATTGAAGGGACCTAACGTGATGGCATTGGGCAAGGGCCACTCTGAAGGTAAAATTGACAAAACAACATCACGTCCTCTGATATAAAACCAAGAAAGCACAAAACCGTTACCAAAATGCCGTATGAGAGACATATGTCCTTTTTCTCCAAGAATTCAGAGAGGAATGCCCGTGTGACTTGGCACCAGTCATGAGCTGTTTAAAATTATTGTTTTTAATCTAGTAAGTAAAACTGAAATCTGCTGTGGTTGATTTTAATAAAATATGTATGATACTAGGGAAATAGCTAAACAGCTTTGATCTGAAAGTAAACAGTGGAACGGAACTAAATTGCCTTTTTCCCCGTAGGACGCACAGTACAAAACACAGGCACTTAGAAGATGGTCACGTCTACCACTAAACTGTATTTTATAGACAGTCTCATCTTTTAATTGAAATCTTATCTAGGTGAAGAATACCTCTTTCCCTCAGCTATGCTCACCCTCTCTAGCCTGAAGGCCAGTAACTTCTGAATTATTAAACAATCATATTTGTAGCAGCAAATTGATTTTTGAGAGAATCCATATTGATTGAAATATTCAAGACTAATGATTTTGAGGTTAAGGTGTTTAGATATTATTACCTCTGATGGACTCAACTGGTAGGGCTCCCCCCCTTCTATTTATATTATTTTCCATTAATTGATAGTTGAAGTTGCTCTTCATTGTAAATCCATCTATCATACTAAAAACCAGGGGTAGCCCGTTGGCTTTTTCAACCGCCAAAGCACTCAATATGCTTAAACAACACCAGGTGTTACCTGCATCCATAAAAAGACGTCAACTATATAGGTCAGCCAGCTGGTTGGCATCTCAACTATCCAGGGCCAAAGGCATATTTTAAATTGTTGGTTGGGTTAATTAGGTTTGCTCTGTTTCAGTGATTCCAAAGGCATTCCCTAAGCCACACATAACTGCTAAGAAATTACAGTCACCAGATAAGGGTGTGGTGACCCAAACTGGGTAAATGCATTGCTAGTCACCAGGAAAAAGGGACACCGAGTTCATGGTTAAATGTACTACATCACAGGTCACCACCTCTATCTTCATATGCACAAGATAATGCACAAGATAATACACGGTCACACACTATCGTAACTCCTAACAACAGTATCTGAGGCACCTTGCTTTGATTCAGCTTCTCAGAGGACTTTTTTTTTAGACAACAGAAAAGCTGAAACTGCAGAAGTCATGGTCCCAGCACTAAATAAGGAAGATTATCATTACGATACCAATTCTGCAGGAAATCTGGGTTTTGTGTCTGGTCTGCCATTGACTGGCTATCTAAACTTGATCAGAGTCTGAAAGATGAGTGAATACTGACCACATAAGTTCATCTAAAATGATGTAAATGAGGGCTTTTCAGTGCTTAAAGGACAGTACCATTGCTAGAGTTGACATCTGAGTAAGGAACTAAGGTTCTCGTGGGGGAATGAGAGGCAGCAGTTCAAATGTTTCCTTCCTCCTCTCTTCTGCCTCATCCAGATAGCCACCAAATCCTGTTGGCACTGCCGTCAAAGAGACCCCATCTATACCTCCCCACCCCCATGTGTACCTCCAGGGTCCACGCCGCTGTCACCTCCTCCTGGATTATGGCCGTTGCCTTCTACTGGGTTCCTCTGCTTCTGCCCTTGCCTCTCCTCTCAGTCTATTCTCTAAACAGCTGCTGGAACATCCTGCACAAATGTAAGTTAGACAGTGTCACTCCTCTCCCTAAAACCTTATGAATGACTTCCTCTCCTTCAGAGGACAAGTCATAGCTGTGACAGTGACCTAAATGACCTTACACATGTAGCCCTGTCCCCATTTGTCCCCTGCCAGGGCCTCCCACTGTTCTCTCCATAGTGGGTTTTCACTCTAGGGTCTGTCACGGACTTCAGTTTCCTCGGTACACCTAACACCTTCTTTCCTTGGAGTCTGCTGGTCCTCTGACCTGGAATCTTCCCACCCCACCCCCAGCCATCCATACAATCCTCCCTCAACTTCTGGTCTTTGGCAAATGTCATTTCAGTCGAGTATTCCCTGACCCCACCCTATTTAAAGTGACTAATCCTCCTTCCCTCACTCGGTTTTGTTCCATCATCTGATGTACTGTTTATTATCCCTTTTTATCTGTCACTTTCTTACTAGAATGTAAGCTTTATATGGGCAGAGGCTCACGGGTTCACTGATGTGTGCTCAGAACAGTGCTAGATCAGTACGTGTATGTTAAAGAATAAAAGGAGGAAGAAAAGGAAGGAAGGAAGGAAGGAAGGAAGGAAGGAAGGAAGGAAGGAAGGAAGGAAGGAAGGAAGGGAGGGAGGGAGGGAGGGAGGGAGGGAGGGAGGGAGGGAGGAAGGAAGGGATTGATTCCAAATCTAGCCCTTTATTCTAACAATATTTTTGATCCCCACAAACCAGTAAGCATATGTCTAGTTTTTAATGTACTATATGATCAGGGCACATTCCAAAACTCTGTTGCTATAACTGTCCCCACCTCACTGGCTAGAAATACCACAAATCACTCTAAAATCCTGATGGGACTCCGAGATGACTATTAAAGAAGTAAGGGACTAATATCATAATTGCAACCATTATCAATAAAGTCTGTTTATGTCAAGAAAAAAGTAGGTAACATCTAACAATGTTCATCTTTCCAAAAACCACTAATTGACTTGAGCCTCTGAAATTCCTGATTTGACAATAACCTGAGCTTGACCCTTGCAGCTGATTATTTTCCAAAGGGGGTAAAAAATAGCAATAAAAATGTCTCCACATTTCTTACACTGAAACACACACTATTTGTGTTGCTCCATCCCATATCCATTCGTCTCTGATGCTTTCAAGGTAAAGAATAAAAAGGCTGGTTTATAATTTTTTAAGTAGAAAAAAGACAAAACAAACAGGCCGCAACACTTTAAAACTTCTCAGTTGGAAAGGGATATTTTTGGTCAATGATCTATTTTTATTTCTGCTCTGCTGTTTCTAGAGGAGTCCAATGACAAGGACCTGTCCTTCAAAGTTGTAGTCTGTGGGCACAGAATTAGCATTTTCAATTACTTTCCTTGGAAGAAGTACACAGGGTTCTGCCCCTCCCCACCCCCCACCTCCCATTCTCTCTTCTCTCCCCTCAGAGGTCGGGGAGGGCAGTTTCTGGGTTACCCTTCATTTTTTAAATTCAGAATGTGCTCAGCAGGCTACAAACATACTTTAAAAAGTAATTTATAAATTCTGCCCCCCCGCCCTGTCCAAAAATAAGAACTGTGGACAAGATGTGAACATCATTTGATGTAGGCTTAAACCACCAAGGCTATTTGTTTTAGTTAATAAATTTGTTTTGTGTCGTTCTTAGTCAGCGGACATACATTTTTGTTACTCTCTTTGACTCTGTAGCAAAGCTAGTTGATGTTATTATCTTGGATAATATACTCAGAACAGTTACCCTTACAGACATTTTTAATAAAAACAAACATCAATTGAGGACTCAGAAATTAGATCAGATTGCCTTTATCAACCAAGGAGCTACCATAGCTCCGTTTTGCATTCTTCTTAAAATCCCTACTCTTAGACCCCTTTTTTAATACAACAAACTGGTCAGATCAAGGACAGATATAGAAAGGAAAAGACAGAATGAAGCAGCTTCTTTTTAATTTTTGGTTAAAGCCACTGTCCAAAAGAAAGCAAACAAGAAAGCAGAGTAAGCCAAGAGCAAGGGCTGAGCTCAGGTGAGGGGAGTCATAAACTGTTTATCATGATGTAGTTGTCCTGCCAATTGGTGGGGAATGATCTTGTAGGGTCTTCCCTTTATTCTGGCTCTGAGATTTACCTAGAGAAATAAATGAGTCTCAAACACTTAGGAAATACACAGTGCTCATAGTAAAGGTGTTCATAGGATGCCCAAAGCATTCTCTCCACGCTCAAGTTTTTACGTATACTGCTGCTCTGCGTTCAAGCCTTGAGAAGAGACGCTAGACACAGAGGTCTGAGATCTAATCTGTTTGATTGCAAAGTCATCCTTAATCAAAGAGATGAAAAAAAAATATAGGCAAGTGCTGAATAATTAGGATGTCTCGCAAACCAGTGGAAAAGAGCTACATTCATTGAGCACCTACTACATGCTGGTTCCCTGTAGGACTCTTTACATATTGCATTTCAAGGAACAGATGCTTGAAACAAAATCCCCTTAACCTCACTCCCCAAATCTCTTCCCCTATGACAAAGATTGCAAAAAAAGGCTTGCTTTCCACAGTAGACTTTCTGGAAGTTCATTGCTCTGCAAGTCTTCCAGGGCTGAAATCATACTTTGAAGTACGGTGCATAACCTCTGTAACACCAACCAATAGAAACATCCAATTCAACTTGGAAATGTGTATCCAACCAAATTGGCAATAGTAATATGAAAAGTATGAAGAAATTGTTAGGTATTGAAAATGTATAAATATGTAAAATATAAATCACTTAAATAACTCTATGGTAACACTTAGTTTACACTACATAAGTATAACCCAGTAGGTCAAAGGAGAAAATGCTCCCCAAAATGTGTGTTTGTATGTGTGTCTACAATACACATATGCCTTCCTTCCCCATTCACTCCACCCCTCCCAGCTTAAAGTAAAGAGAAGTTGGAAAGGATTAAGATGCTAGCTACTCCATGAGGTTGCAAATGTATAAACTACTGAGTGAGCCTCTTAACCATGACAATGCCATTGGCTGGTTTATTAAGTTTACCTTTAGCAGGTATAACCTTTATAACCCAGTGTCTCCATCAGTCTGACATTTACATAGCAATATCTTTTTTAAAGCAAAAGCCTCTGAATTAAACACCCCGTAATTCCGGGTTCATTGAACAAAGTTAGCCATTTGTCTCCCCATTTCACAAAGACAGGCAATTGGCCACATTGGTAGCAATTTTTATTTGTGGGACCCTCACTGTCACATAGACTCCTGCTTATTACTCTTCAGTAATGAGCTCGGTGTTTTGTTTTGTGCTTGAATGGTAGACTGTACTCAAATGAATCGGTCTCTCCTCCTTATTACGATCCCTCTTGTGACTTTCATAATAGGAGAGTGTGTTTAGGCACATTTCATTCTGTGCCCTGCCTTAAGTCAAGTGCACTGAGGGACCCTAGAGCTCTTCTCCCCCTCCGCCCCACAAATCCTTATTAGATGAATACGGTGGACACTCTAGGGACTGGAGCATCTAGAGCACAACGAAACCATTTTCTTTCTTCCACGATGCTCAGGACTTCTTACATTTATAGTCCTAAAAGGGTTAAAGGCAATGGGATGTCATCTCTTTTATTTATATGTCTGCTTCTTGCATTGTTTGGAGACATTCTGGAAATAGTACCAGAGCAAGAAATTATATATATTTGCTTCATCACAGACTTACATTTTTTTTAGGAGAAACTTTCTTTGCCCTCCTCTAGATTAGCACATTTCCTCTGCCTCCTGCTAGGGCAGTGGACCTTCTGTTAAGCCCTTAGGAGTCAAGTTCTAGTGCAACCTAATAATAGTAGGAGAAAAAAACACTAACCAGTGAGACACTATGCAAACTCATTCAGTGAGTTTCTACTATTGATTTTAACAGCATTCACAAATATTTTTCTTTGCTTCTCTTTTTTAATTATTAAGTGAGAGGTGGGGAGACAGAGAGATAGACTGCAGCATGTGTGCCAACCGAGATCTATGTGGCAAGGCCCCTACCATGCAGTGTTGTGCCCATCTGGGGCCCTGCTCGCCAACCAAGTTATTTTAGCTCCTGAGATGAGGCCATGGAGCCATGCTCAGCACCGGGCACCAACTTGTTTGAACCAATCAAGCCATGGCTATGGAAGGAAAAGAGAGAGAGAAAAAGAGAGAGAGAGAGAGAGAGAGAGAAGGGAAGGGGGAGGGGTGGAGAAGCAGAAGGTTGCTTCTCCTGTGTGCCCTGACCAGAAATCAAACCTAGGACATCCACATACTGGGCCAAAGTTCTACCACAGAGTCAACCAGCCAGGGCCCAGAAATATTTCTTAAGTCAATCCCACCTCTCCAACTCTATAGGCCCTATACCAGTGCATCCCCACAGAGTCTCATCTGGGACCACCACAACAGACTCTAGTCTTCATCACTCCCTGCATCCCTTCAGTTTATTGCCCACAGCGTTGCTTCCCTAACTTCAACCGGACCAAACCCCATAGTCTCACGTTACTTCAATGATACCGTAACTCCTCCAGACAGACCCACATGGCACTGCACAGGACACGGAGTTCAGGATAAATCTGCCTGGTCACTGACAGTTCTCAGCTCCTGCTCTTGTTTCCATGTCATCTTCCATTTCATGCTCTGGCCACATAGGACCCGTGTAGTTGCCAAAACATGGCAAGTGGTTTCCTATTGTTTCCCTACATTCTCTTCTCTCACTTTGGAATGGGCTTTACCACTTTCTCCTCAGGGAAACCACTACGTGTCCATAAAATCTCAGCTCTGATATGCAATCCCTTCACATCCTTTCCTGGTTATATTATTTATTGAGTACCTACTAAAAATAGCCAGACACACTCTAGTCAATAGTACACAGCAGTGCACATGAACGCTGGCACCAGAGAGAGGAATGCCTTTCCCTCCACACACCTGTGGGCCCTGAGCATCTTTCCAATGCAGCGGGAATGACACTGAGTTGGAGTCATGCGCTTGTCTGTCTTTCCCCTCTACCATAAGCAAAATACTCAAGAAAATAAATTTTGAAAGAAAGAAACACTATTTTGTCTTGTCAACTATAATAATTTTTCCTTGGGTTTCAATGGATTTCTCAAAGGACATAATCTCATACAAGTCACAGTGGTGAACAAGACAAGTTTCGGTGTCAGACCACCTCAAGTCTGCTTCTCCTGGTCATTGGCCACATGACCTCGGGCGGGCCACTCATCATCTATAAAATGGAGAGACAAACCATGGTATTCTATTTCTGGGGACTGTCATGGGGTGCCAATGAGGTAACACACATAGACAAGTCAAAGCGTCACTTGGAGCAGAGCAACTCTTGCAGGAATGTTAGCTTTTATTCTTTGATATTTAAGACAGCCCATCAACACATATAAAAAAGAACAAATTATGGAAATAAATAAAAGTGGGTCTCTTGGTTCAGGTAATCAGCAATATATTTTTGCCTCTCAGATGATTTCCAACTGGGTTGCATCTAAAGAGTTAAACACACACACACATACACACACACACACACACATTTTTCCACCCAAGGTTTGTCATCTGAGGATGAGGGTTGGGGAAGGGAGTGCTGCTGGTTATGGATGTTAGATCAACTATTTCTTCTGACAACAAAACCCTGGCACCCTGCTCTCACCATGTCAGGACCTGTGATGACTCAGTGTCTCCCAAGCATGACCAAGCGATTAGCCGGGCGGTGTCTGCGCGTCTTGACAGTAATGGGTGCTCTCTTTCCATTTGCCGTGTGTTGAAGGCTGAGCGCTTCGCTGCCTCGGCCATTTCAGCCTGATGAAGTCATTATTTCCATCTTTTTCTCCTCCTTCCTTCAGAGAAAGCCTTTCTCTACAGTGCCAGGAGTTTTGTCACCCTCCTTTAAAAAGGGTGCTTTCTAAATGTGAAACTTTGACGTCGGGTCTGCGATGCCTTAGCGGCAGCCAATGCCACTTGGAGAAGAAGAGAATGATGAAACGGAAGTTCTTGAATGCAACCAGCACAGGACTGCTTTTCGCTAGGTAGAAAACATGCAGGTGAAAGTTGGGTATTTTCGCCTGACCAGGTGGTGGCGCAGTGGATAGAGCATCGGACTGGGATGCAGAGGACCCAGGTTTGAGACCCCGAGCTCGCCAGCTTGAGCGCGGGCTCATCTGGTTTGAGGAAAAGCCCACCAGCTTGAACTCAAGGTCACTGGCTCCAGCAAGGGGTTTCTCGGTCTGCTGAAGGCCCACGGTCAAGGCACATGTGAGAAAACAATCAATGAACAACTAAGGTGTTGCAATGTGCAATGAAAAACTAATGATTGATGCTTCTCATCTCTCTCTGTTTCTGTCTGTCTGTCCCTGTCTATCCCTCTCTCTGACTCACTCTCTGTCTCTGTAAAAAAATAAATAAATAAAAATTTTAAAAAAATTGGGTATTTTCTAAGAGAAAAGAAATACTTCTAGATCTGAAAAGAAACAAGGCAAAAGTTATTTGTCCTCAATGGGCACTGTGGTGTGCTAGGCTAACAGCAGACCTGACAACTTATCTCCCTCTGTTTGCTTCCCCCCCACCCATAAACAAAGCCCCTGGGATGGGCCTTCCTCATTCCTGCCCAAGTGAGAGTTGTCTGATCATCTGAGCACTGCTCCCAGACGGAGATGCAATCAGAGGGTGACAAGGGCAATTTCTGCAGAGTTTGTGGTTTTAGAAAGTACCTTTAGGAGAAGAGGGAAAGAAAGAAATTATCCTAATGAAACGGAAAAGTAGCTAGCAGAACACCTTTCTTATACTCAGCCTATGGCTTCCAAACTTACTCTTTTCAGCCACACGACTGGCTTACAGGAGCAAAAAAACTGCTGTGGAGAATTCCGCTCCACAATCAGCAACAGACAAAGAGGCTCTTTCTGATATTTGTGAGCCAAGACCTAGAGTTAACGAACAATAAGGACTTCGCCCATATAAAGGGCAGCATCACATGTTCTGGTCTTTTCAGTCACCTGCAAAAGCGTAGGTCACAATCAGTCATCACCGGTTCTTATCTTCACGCACACAAGACAACATGAACCATCAGAGAACTGTCCCTAAGGGAGACTGTGAGAATAGTTAAAAGATATGGCCCAGGACTCAGACCACCTCAGTTGGAAACCTGTCTAGCTCAGAGACCCTGAATGAGCCAATGATCAAAGTCTCAGCTTCCCCATCTGTAGAATAGGAACGCTCCTGCAAACCTACTAGGGAACATGGGGATGAAATGAGATAATACTAGACTCATGTTCAGCACATCATTAGTTATTATTAAAACAGTAGCAGATGCTGGCACTGCTTATATTTTCTTTTGGGTAATTTCTTGATATGGCTTCAAATATTTATTTTTTCTTTCAAAAGTCAGATGCCATAGATCTTTCTAGGTGAAAAAATTTGTTGTTGGTTACCTAGAATTTCCATTTTACCCAAATATGAATAAAAAAAATTGCTCTCTAGGGAATATCTGTGGGTGTGTACGTGTGTGTGTGTGTACATATATACATATTTTAAGACTCCATCCCAAAAAGTTGGTAGAGCAGTACATTTTGAAATAAACACAGGATTCCAAATATGCATCCTTCTATAAAATGACATCCAAGAGATCCCGCCTGCTAATTGGGTTTATTCCAGAGAACAAAGCCGTATCCCCTAGGAGGTAAATGGCTATCTCCTCCATTAGGGCAAAATAACTCCATATCCTGCCACATTTCTCAGGGGTACAGCCTTGCTGTGGTTCACACCGCATCCGAAGATGATGCTTCAGATCTAAATATAGGGCCATGGTGCTGGGGGGAGGGGCTGAGGGCTCAGAAGGGGGGTAGGTGGAGGCAGGTATGTGCTATAAATAACCGAAGGGTATGACTACAGTTAGAGCTTCCCACGTGTAGGATCCCAGCAACTCTCCGGCTTTGTTTTCTGAAACAAAAGAAACAAGGGCTAAGTCCAGGTTTCTCTGAGCCTCTGCCAGGCATATAATCTTCTCTGTGTATGTATATATATATATATATATATATATATATATATATATATATATATATAATGTGTCACACACACACACACACACACACATACACACACACACACACACCCGGAAGAATGGAGAGCTCTAAATAAATTCTTACACTCACTCGAAACCCTCCTAATCCCCAAGCTAAAACTACATTACACTTAGAGAGCAATCTGCTCGCATTGGCTGGCACCAACTCCATGCAAAATTGCTCCCTAAACATAAACGTGTTACTGGGCAAAATCTTTACAAACCGGGGTACATCGGTCTCTGTCGCAAGTATTGGATTCTCTAAACATCTTCGAGATGGGTGCTTTTTATACAAGGTTTTGGCAGCAACAAACATCTGTTTTGGGAGGACACCTGATAATTTTAACCATCGCTATAATGGGAAAGTGCTGACTAGAGGGAACATTTACAAAGTTTCTTTGTGGAGCGAGGATGGCCCAGGTGTCTCTAAAAATGTTTGTCTGTTCAGCAAAAGCAGGACCGACCAGCATAGCTGACAGTCGCTGAGCAGCCCCCTCTCGATGTTTTTCTAGACTCTCTGCTACAGAAAAGAATCCCTTATTGATGAGCTCATGAGAATTATTTGCATGATTCTGCGCTCCAGGGGGTGACTAATCAGCATTCCCATCCATTCGAGAGGGGTCTACGTGCATGCGGGTGTGCAGAGAGTCCCAGGAGAAATTTGGGTTCATAAACCTGTGAATCAATTCCATTAATACATATACGTAGCCTTCTCATCTGTGACGTGGATGGCATTTTTTTATTTGCCTGTTTCTGAATATTCTTTATTAAATAATATACTCTAGAACAGGGGTCTCAAACTCATGGCCCGCGGGCCCCGCCGAACAATTTTGTGCGGCCCGCAGACTAATCCACGAAGTTCAAAATATTTTGGATAAAATTAAGTAAACCTAGGGGCCTACTTGTATTTTTCATTTCTCTAGCATCCTAGCTAGATATTAGCTTAGTTAACAGCAGTTGTGATGCGAACTACAGTTTCTGGTCGTTTTGTGACACTGAGTAAACTGCATGTACGATTGTGCTTGTTGTACTGATTTTTTTTGTTTTCAACTGCAGTAAGAAAAGTGTTGAGTAACAGTTGCCTTTTGTAGACCTAGTGCGGCCCGCCGAACGGCTGTGATCTTGCTCTGCGGCCCACATGCTAAGTTGAGTTTGAGACCCCTGCTCTAGAATAACTTCGCATGAAGCACCAGAGTAAGTAACAATCATTCCTTATTGTGGCAATGGCTTCCCCAAAGAGGGAGAAGGGAGGCTCCTCGCTCAGTCCCCCAGTGCAGCATGCCTGTGGGAACCACAGCTCCACATCCCATGGCCACTTCCACAAAGCCAAACCCATGAAAGATCACGTGGAGTCTGGGAACGATGCTGAACTTCCAAGCGTGTGTATAGGTCTCAGAAGCCAGTGGCTAGGGGGCATTCTTTTGAACAGCTTTATAAATCCCCCTCTGATTTTCCTAACTGCACAGGACAGGGTCCCTGTTAAAGGGCTTCTTTAGCTAACAGATAGGCCTCCCCTCCAAAGAAGACCTCCACACATTGCAAGAGGCTGGCCAGCAACACTACGAGTGACATGCCGAACCTTCACCCTCAGTTCCAGGCTGGGGACAGGTGGAATGGTACACATTACTCCAAACATTTCAGAAGGAGAGTTGTTTCCCCTAAGGACCAAATTCCAGTAAGTGGCTCAGTGAATGGAAAATCCTCCCCAGGCTGACACTTTTCACATAAATGATATAGTCAGTCACTTTCAGTTAGAAAATTGCTTCTCCATACATTTAAGTGGGAAAAAAGCCCTCCACCTTTCTATGCTGTAGAAAGCAATGGTGGTCAAGTCTTGCCTGAAAGCCATTTGTCTAATGTCATTTATGGTATTGGTGACCATAATCTCATCATTCATAGGGGGCAATCAGGACAGCTAGTGGCAAAACCCTAAAACAGTACAGTATTTCCTTGTATATAAGACGCTCCCATGTATAAGACACACCTTAATTTGGGGGCTTGAAATTTGAAAAAAGAATTGTATTACATAAAGTTATTGAACCTAAGTTTATTCATCATGAAATTCATACAACTCCTTATCTGCACTAAAAAGTGGGAAATGCAAAAAACAAACAAACAAACAAAAAAACCCCACTACAACCACTGTATAAGATGCACCCAGTTTTTAGACCCCAAATGGTCATCTTTTTCTTGGGGAAATATGGTAAATATATTTAGGTCTTTACCTTTGACTTGACCCACAGGATATGTTTGGATGGGGGATATAGGACTGGCACAGAGACAGGCAAGGATTGGGGAAGCAAAGGGTTAGGCAAGATGCATGCAAGTGTATATACATTTTTGGGAGCTAGAATTTAGATCTCCTAAAAAGCACATGAAATAACGGAGACCACAACAGGTTCTAAAAACTGTGCTGTGGGCAAAGGTGGATTGACCACAAAGCCAAACCAGTCTAAGCTTTAGGTCCGCTCACTACTGGGGCCCCTCGCTAGGTCCTCTGTACACATGATTATGTATTTTGGTGACACTTCATGTAGCAAGATACTTTCATGATGACCGACCCTGACTCTCCCTCCACACTTCTCTCCTTGGTTGAGTGGGGGCATTCTTAGAATTTGGCTAAGGGACAGCTGAGTTGTTGATACTTTCATGAGGATGCTTATGTTTAATATTTTATATTTGGGTGCCTCATAATCACTGCCACAAATAGTTAAATTTTGTTAATCATCCCCACGTAGGAACTGCTCCAACGATCATGGGTACCATGTCTGAAAACGTGAAGCAGGAGGTCACGTAGTGACAGAAGTTCCTCCTCTCAGGGCCTGATACTGAATATGTGTGGTCACTCAGTATGTGTGGTCACAGGAGAGAAATAAGGCATGAAATACATGAAGCAAGATGAAGGAAGATGAAGCAAGGTGCTCATCTAAAAAAATTCTCCCAAATTTCACAGCTAATCTATAAATAAAGCTTGATATTTTCAAAAATTTGACAATTCTAAAGGTTTACATAATGTTGCCAATAACAAGTAGTGTGAGTGAAAGAAGCTTTTTGAAACCATCAATTATATATATAAAGAAGTAATCAACTACAGGAAGGACTAAATTGTATTTCCAGTCTCTCCACAGAAGAAAATGATATTGCAAAATCTTTGTTGTCATATGAAAAGGCAATTAAAGGGCACGTAGCCAAAAAATGTAGGAGAGATGTTTTATAGAGAAGTGTCAGATAGCTGATTAAAATTTTATCGTTCTGAAAATTTTAATGTTGCATCAGAAGAGCTACATGTACTGTTATTTCAGACAGTACTACAATGGACACCTAGCAGGTGCTCTTCCACCAGAGCCAACATTAGAAGCTTCGTTCCCATGTCACAAAATTTTGACTGTCTTCAGCTAAGCAGTCCGGAATCCTGAGGGTCATGTGTGTGCTGGTTTCATACACCATTGCTAAAACTCATTTACAAATATTAATCGACTTATGACTATGCAACTTACGACCATTTGACTTTACAACCACAATTGCTAGCCAGGACTGCTCTGCATCTGGCAGCGCAAGCATTGCCCAGCTGGGCATAGGACAGTGTGGACCAGCATCCGGCAGCACTACCATCTCCGTGTGCACCATTTCAACTGTTATCCCAGACTTGGTACAGCAATTTGTGTTTTGTGTCTTGGCTATTTTTCATCAAACCCCTCCCAAGATGTCTACCAAGAGCAAATTGTCTTTGCAAATATTAAACCAGTTGTATTGGTAATGCAGTGTTTTACTTAAACCTGACGAATGTAAAAGTAAGAAACAAAATGGTATAGAGATGATATAAATGGCACAAAATGTACAAAGAAAATTATGATATATAACAATAATAAAAATTATGATAAAATATGACTTAAAGATTTTTATAACATCATTTCACAGTACTGTACATATAGCCTACTCAACTTATGACCAAATCGTGTTATGACCAGTCTGTCAGAACCAATCGTGGTCGTAAGTCGAGCACTAGCTGTATTTGCACATACTCATTGGGAACATACTCTGGGCCAACCACTGGACATAAAAAGGTGGGCAGGACAAAGTTCCTGCTCTCACATGGCTACATATCTAATGGGGAGACAACCGATGAATCTGTAAGTGCATACCTAAATAGGGAATTTTAGGATAGAAAAGGATGGGACGGGACAAGACAGGACAGGACAGGATATTCCTTTGAAGATCAAAAGGCGGAGAAAGGATGTCGAGCATGATGAGCCCTGGCTTGTTATCGCCTGAGTAGGTGTCATGTCCAGTCCCAAAGCAAACTATAGACTTGAACACAGAAATAGACTCTGAAAAGCAATCTCCAGATGTATTTTATTTGTGTCCCTTCATGAACCCCATATGTATCCTTCATGTATAAATCACTCTTCCCAAGTTCTATGTCCTTCACCATTTAAAATTCCTAGGCTGAGATTCCCATCCTTAACAGTCTCCAGAAAGGTGTGGCATGCTGCTCACAGAGGCCAAAGGGCAGTAGAAGGTTGCCAGGTGGATTTGGGGTTCCCATGGAATCTGGACATGTCTGATCAAATGAATCAGTTGAACCTGCATGACCTCTATTATGATGGGAATGGGGGCTTTACTTTAGCCACACACCCCTAAACCACATGCAGGGCGTAAGTCTCTAAGCTTAACAGATAGACCTCCCCCTTTCGCAACAGTTAACTGCTTGTGGCATGAAATTCTAAAGCTTTCTGAAAAGTCTTAGACACTAATGGAAAAGTCTCTTACATATTTTATGCAATTAAACAAACATCAAAGTTAACAGTCAAAAGGAACTTATTTTTTATCTCCTAAACTCTACAGAGACTTGCCAGCATGGGTATCCCTCCTGTTGGTTCTGTTTAAACAAATAACACAAGAGTCCTTAATTATGAGGAGAAAACAGAAGATTATAAGCTTCCTGAGGGTAAAGACTCAATTCTATTTCATATTTTAGGTTTCTTAGTGCCCAACACAGTTCCTGATTCTACTTGAGCGGGCAAAAAAAGTTTAATTATACTGATGGGATAAGTACTATAAGATTTTTTTTAACTCACTTTAGAGAGGAGAGGGAGAGACAGAGAGAGAGGAGAGACAGAGAGAGAGGAGAGACAGAGAGAGAGAAGGTGGGGAGGAGCTGGAAGCATCAACTCCCATATGTGCCTTGACCAGGCAAGCCCAGGGTTTCGAACCTGCGACCTCAGCATTTCCAAGTTGACGCTTTATCCACTGTGCCACCACAGGTCAGGCCACTATAAGATTTTTAACCGCACAAAACAACACGCTTTTGTTGATTCTGTTTTAAATATTATTAGCTATCTCCAAAGTTAAACTGTACTGGAAAATTTTAAAATATCTCTATACATACAGATATATGATTCCATTATAAATACATACTACATCAAACTTCCTACAACACTTCACAGAGCCCCAGCATTTCAAAGGGACATGTCAAATCAATGTATACCATTGTCTTCAAGGAAGATAGTGGTAATAACAACAGTGATAACAGTAAAAGCTAAGCATGTGCCAAGCACTGTGCTAGATGCTTCCAGACGCGCCTTCCTCTTCACCTCATTCAGCAGGTCACAGCATGCAGAATGCCGCCTCCTCCATCTACCATGTCCAGTGGCACCACTATTTGGTCCTTCTTACTCCTCACCTTGCTTTATCACCTACCTGCTCTATTTATATATGTATTTGATCAATTAGAGCTCTGCCTCCTAGAATGTAAGTTCCGCGAGAGCAGAATCACTACAGTATTTACTCCTGGATCTTTAGTAGTAAGAAAATTCAATGAATAGTTGACACATGAATGACTACATGAGTGATTTCATTCACCCTTTGAAACAACTCTGCAAAGTAGTATGTTGAGCTCCCAGAAACGGCCCCTAAATTTCCCTGTGTTCTGCTCTCTTCTAGGTACCTTGTGCTGACACATGAAGAATAAACAAGTCTTCCTTCCCTCCTTCCCTCCCTCCCTCCCTCCACCCCCCTCACTCCTTTTCCTACCTTTCCTTGATAAAACCAACGTCTCCAGTTCTCTCTTGCTGGCACAATCTCAAAGGGAGGCAATGGAGCAAAGTCCACACAGACTCATCATTCCCCGTGCAATGTGATACATAACTGATTGGCAACCCAAGAAGGAAAGGTGAGATCACTTGGAGCTCGAGAGGCAGAGAGAGTCGTATTCACGAGTCATCTCTGAGTCACCTGAAGCCTCCCCGCAGCATGGGCACTGCTGACAGCGTGAACCGGAGTCGGAGCAGTGGGTTTCTGTGAACTCACTGGGAGCGGGGGACGGCGCATCCAAGGTTATGGTGATGGATTTCCCTGTACTGCAGTGTTGCCCATTTATATCCAAGACCCTCCACCTCTGAGGTATCCTGTTGAATGACTCACTCCTGGCTCCATTTGTGCTTCAAAAAAAAAAAAAAAATGGGTAGGGATTGCGCTGACTCTGGCTCCCATTCCACAATGATCTCACTCCAGCCCCTGGTCCATAATGATGAGGTTCTGCCTGAATTATATCCTACAGAAGACTTTCAGTGACTTCAGGAAAAAAAATGGACTTTTCACATCCTTATATTTTACATTGAATCTCCAGGTAAATTTTGTTCTTACTCTAATATATATATATATATATATATATATATATATATATATATATATATATATAATTTCATGCATGTGATGGATAAAAAGAGGAGTCATGGTTTTAATTGCTCCAATAAACAAGTCATCTCTTTCATGTGCATTTTACTCTTACAAAGATTATTTTCCCCCTTTAAATCTATAAGTGCATCTCTGAGCGTTCTCAAACGTAAGCATCTCTCTGAGCTTGCTAACTGCATTTCCCATAGTAGGCTATTTAAAATGTATCTATAAAGTGGATTACATATCTCAGGGGACTGGTGATGGGTGATAGAGTCACCACATTGATGTCACCAGTTCAAATTTAGTCCTGACTTTTGGCAGTGCAAAAAAAACAAAAACAAAAACTAATTGTTGTTACTGACAATTGTGTGGCTTAACTTTTGCAGAAAGGAGTGACTCCCATCCGGTACCTAGTTCTAGGAATCCTATCACAAATACCAGCATCATTTTGGAAGCATTACACAGGATCCTGCCAGTGATGGAGAAGCTAGAGAAGATGTACCTGGATACACAAACACACACACACACACTGCGTGAATGGACATGCATGTATAAACACATGCATGCAGACATACCGACACACACACACATCCTTGTACAACTATTGTATTTTGACTAAACTCATCCATAAAAGACAGAAAGCACTATATTTTAACCATTTATTTGACAATCCTCAATTCAATGCAAACTATTCCACAATGTAAGCACATGCCTATAACCCTCTGTGGTCCGGCTTTTACTGGACAGGATTTCTGCAAACAGGTGAGAGCACCTTCACCAGCCAGTCTCGCTGGTCACCATGATGAGACAGAAGATGGCGTTGGTCTGCAAGAATGTCAATCTGAAAGCTTTCAGAAACATTTGCCTGCACTTAAAGGTCAAAGACACCTGAGATGACTCCACAGAAATACACCTTTGCTCAGAACCCAAGGGAAAGAGGCCTCCTCCTTCCTCCTCCTTTCTCACATGCACGGTAGCAGTATCAGCATGGTCTGACCACCTGTATACCTGAATTCACCATTGGTTTCCATCAACACCATCACCACCTTAGGGAAGGCCACCACCATCTTGCCCCTTGACTACTACAACCTTCTCGCTGTCCCTCTCTGTTATTAGGCTCCATCTATTCTCCATAATATTTCCAGAACATCTCTCCAAAATGTCATCACTCTGCTTAAAACCCATCAATGGCTCTCCATGGCTTCTAGATGGAGTGCATACTCCTTACCATGGCCTTCTGTCCTATATTCACATCTCAAACCATCTACCCCAACTGTGCCGTTCCTGTAGTGCTTCCGATTGCCAGGTATGGGTGGCTGCCCTCCCCACGTCTCCTAGCTACGATTCCATTACCCTTTTTTGACTCAGTGGAACTGTCATTTCTTCCAAGGAATGTGTGCTGGCCCTGCCAAGTTCTGGACTGGGTGCTGTTCTGCCATGTCACTCACCAAACTGCAGTGGAAGATTATTCTCTTTCGAAGGAGCAGAGTCTCGTTCACTATTGAATCCTTGGCCACAACTATGGTACCTGGAGTCTACTTTAATACACAAATATAGGAGGTCAGAATTTTGAGAATGGATTATAGCTTTCTCTCTGCACATAAAGCAGAGAACCAAGATGGAGAGGGGGCTGGGGTCTCCATTCCAAGCCAGGATTCAAGGAGTGGGCAATGAAGGAAAGTCAAGCAATAGCCTTTTGGGGAAGGGCTGTTATTTGCAGTTCTTTTAAAAGGACCATTTATCCTTTGCTTGAAAGAAAAGAAGGAAAAGAGAAGAAACCGATAGATAAGGAGATACTTGAATAGATTTTTAAAGAGAGTATAAGAAAGAAATATGCAGAGGATTGGAAGTAGAAATGGCGAGTAGTCAAGGGGACAAAGGAAAGGAAGTGGGATGCATGGGAGGAGTGGGAGATGCGGGGAGGAAAGGTAGGCAACAGACAGGTAGGGACGTAAGATCCAAGGCAAAGAAGAATAAAACCAGAAGAAACACAGAGATCAATCAGAGGAGACATGGAAAGGAGCAGGCAATAGAGAGAGAGAGAGGCCCTGGGCAGTGGTTTTGTTGGCCAGAGCACCATCCCAACATGCCCAAGCTGTGGGTTTGCTCCTAATCAGGGCACGTGCAAGAAGCAATCAGGGAATGCACACATGGGTGGAACAACAAATTGATACTTTTCTCTCTGTGTAGGTCTCTCTCCCTTCCTCTCTCTCTCTCTAAAAAACAGGTCTATCAATAATGTCTTTTTTAAAAAAGGAAGAAAGGAGAGAGCATGTAGTATGGTCATTTGTATATAGGAGGGGCCTTATTTTGACAGGTGAATAAATAATTAATTGAGCAATGAGAAAATACATCAAGGAATGTCCAAAAAAGGTAAAATATTTGGACTTGGATTTTAGAGTACCATGTTCTATATCCATTACACACCAAAAGTACTGCCCCCTGCCCCCAGTCAATGGAGGACAAACCCCTATTTTCTATACATATTAAGAATACAGTATGACTAGGTCTGAATGCTGATACCATTCACTCCTTCATTTACTCATTTAACATTTACTAAGCACCCTCAACGGACTAAACACTATCTTAGGTGTTAAGGATCTGACTTTAAGATACATCGTCTACGCCCCCAAGGAAAGGGTAAAAGAAAGCTTGAAATCTTTCTAAAATTGGAAAGAATCTTCTACTTTTATATCGTACAGCCTCTATAATAGGTGGGAGAAAAAAAATCTGAATCAAAAGTAATAGTACAGCTTGGCCAAAAACCACAGGAGACTGGGGCATTTTTTTCTCAATAGACTCAGACGACATTATGTCATGTGCCCATTTAGAACGGAACGGCAAATCATAAAAATGTCAAAGGTTTGGAAAAAAAAACTGTGGAGAAGAAAAACATTAAAGGAGCTCACAGTAGAATATTAAGGACAGACATAATTAAAGAGAAAAAGGCATATAATAAATACAGGGTACTTTAAAGTCTCTTTGTCATAGGCTATACGGCAGTTTGACTCCCAGTCCCAGTAAAGTCATTCTGAATTGATCCCCTCAGTATAATGAGACCCTCGTGATAACGCCCAAACACTTGGCCTCTCAAGAGCTCCTTCCAGGTAGCCCTCAGAGCCTGTCCCCAGCAGGAGAGTCAAGCAGAGAGATCTGAGCCACTTCACTGGGCACAGACACAGACCCATGTCCAGTTTCCTCACCCCCATCCCCAGGAGAGGAGGGAACAGCTTCTCTTTGCTGTTCATGACGGGACAGAAGAGGAGACCCTTTAGATCCACAATTCAGCATCAAGGCCTCACCCGCATCCCCAACGTTCAAGGTTTTCTGCCTCTGAATGTCTAAGGCTGGAAGAGTTGTGACTGGTTTCTGGTAACAAATGCCCTTTCCTAGTTTACCTTAGGGCTACATGTTGTAGCTTCCTTGTTAATGGGAATAAAAAGGGAGAATTTATAGAATTTCCCCCAGGAGATCATTTTTCTTCATATACTTTAGAAAATTTCAAACAGAAAGGCATTTGGAATGGGGACCAGGCAATTCCAAATAGCCTTCGTCAAGAGCAAGACCTTCCTGCACCAAACAAAAACAATTCGCACATTTGCGGGGCATACACCCTAAATCAGGGGGACATCCAAGAAACCCAAATTATCACCTCCCCATTTTCTTGGATCCCATTAACCTTGAGAGAACTGTAAAGGTCATTCGTTTGCCTGGCTAAATAGCTTCCAGCAATTTCTCTAAAAATTGTACCGCAACAGCTCTTTCATCTATGCTCATTTTTTCCCCCTTTTTTAATCACTAAAGGTGTTTGCATGAAAACAGGATCTTTGTTTCCTAAGGATCAATCACTTGCTACTTACAGCTGCTGCATCTCCACATTGGTGACTTCATAGTTCCTGCTAAGGAGCTAATTTTAATGTCACAGAGCATTGGGATTCCTTGGAGGAAGCAGCTAACCTCTTACAAGACAAAGGCCCTGTTTTTAAGCACTTGTTTCTTCTAATAAAATGCAAAAAAAAAAGCAAAAAAAAAAAAAAGCTAAACATCTAAAATGTGAAATTGATTTATCTCTAAAGAATAGACAATAACCCTGTCTATGACTCTCCATCTCTTAAAGCTGCAGGAAAAAGTTAGGACAGAGAAAAAAAATGAAAAAAACTAAAAATGAACTTTCATGCTTTTTTTAACACCTTTGCTGGTGTTGTTTGCCTACCAACTTGGGGCAATTATATTCTTATTATTTTATTATACTACCCTCACTTCATTGAGCTATATCAGTCTAAAAATAGTTTTTGAAAATGGCATATTTTATCTAGACATCACTTAATTTTTTCAGATATAAAGCCACGTATAATATTTTCTATTATTCTGTTATCCCTACATAATTTAGTATTTTGCTCACATTTTATTATTTATATTATCACAATTAAGAACTAGTTTTTAGTGATTTTAGTCTCAGTAGTGTGCCTATGTGAGTGTGCCCCTAATCATTCTACTTATAAGAGATAAGGAGAAACATTTCTTCAAACAGCTTGAAATAAAATTCTAGATCTCATAAACCCCAAGTGATTAGATAAGTAAATATATACATACATATATATAAATGGCTTTAAAATGCATTTTGACAAATTCATATAATTTATTAAAAATATAGAAGAACATTATAAATGGCCATTTAGAGAACCTGAGAGATATCTGGCCTCTGAAGCCCATTTCAGGAAAGAAACCAAACTTGGACACCACATTTGCATGGTTCAAGTGACCCACGATGGTCTGCAGCCTGTAATTATTTGTGACTCTCTCCTGTGGCTGCGGACACCAAGATGTCAAAAAAGAGAAGGCGGTAAATTGCACTCTTGTGCGAACTATTCAGTTTTGCCCTCTCTGGGCCACACAGCCAGAAGAATGCCCAGCTCTTGCATAGAAAAACATGAGGTACTATTGAGTTGACACCTCATCATTACTTAAAAAAAAAAAAAGAAGAAATCCAGCTCCAATGCACTTGCCACATTGACAGCATAGTTTGGGTATGTAAAGGTATCATTATGTGTACTAGCAATAAAGATAATGGAACAGAAGAGCCACTGTGGAGCACTTCTATGCTAAGAACAGTGCTACATGCTTTACATACATGATCACATGCTAAGAGAAGTCTGGCAAGGTATGCTTCCCTTTGTAATGAAGATCATGTGACTGAGGCTGGGGCGAGGCAAGTCAACTTGCCCGACTTCACGCAGCAGTGTCAGCACCCTAGGATTCAAGTCCAGCCCGGGTCTGCTTTTCCTCCTAGTCTAAGAGGTAAAACTTTTATCTACTTTTAACTAGTGAAACATATCTGCTATTTCCCCTAAACCTTAAACCTTGCTTACAAATCTTTAGATTTGTCTCTTCATTCAGCAAACAATGCTGCTTTGTGATGATTCATAGTTTATAAGACAGGAGACTTGATTAAAAAATAAAAAATAAATTAAAAAAAGAAGAAGAATGATTGGGAATCTTGGATCAAGCCTCCTCCCTAGCTTTTGCAGCCCTGCTGAAGGCAAACTCCTCAACCACTGTGCCTTCTTCTATAACATGAAGAGATTAGACAAGATCATGATCATTTCCATGTGTGCCCCTAATCATTCTACTTATAAGAGATAAGGAGAAACATTTCTTCAAACAGCTTGAAATAAAATCCTTAAGGGGTCAAACCTCTTCACGCTTCTGTTCTAACATTCTAATAATATCTACCATCATTGTGTAGCAGGTACGTCAATATCAAGCTATTGTAATTAACAAATAGCATTCTATGAAAATGTGGGTTAAACTATTACATCATCCCATGACCGTAATTGGTTCCATACATCTTTGCTTGGGCTCAAATTTGTTTACTTGTAAAAGGTGCTAAGTTGTGTCCTCTGAATGCTGCTTAATACTCGCTATCTGACACAGAAGTGAACGGTTATTGTGTTAGGCTGCACAGACAGGGTGGCGTAACAGAAATTGATTGTCTCACAATTCTGGAGGCTAGAAGTCCAAAATCAAGGTGTCAGCAGGGTTGGTTCCTCTGGAGTGTTGTGGGGGTGACTCTTTTCCCTTCCTCTCTCCTTGCGGCTAGTGGTTTGCTGACATTCCTTGGAGATCCTTAGTTTATGGCCATTTAAATCATCTTCACATGGCATTCCCCCTGTATCTCTGTCTGTGTCCAAATTTTCCCCCTTTTACAAGGACACCAATCTCATTGTATTAAGATGTACCTTGAAGACCTCATCCTGTCTTATCCTGATCATCTACAAAGACCTTCTTTCCAGTTAAGGTCACATTTCAAGGCACTAGGGGTTAACACATCTTTGGTTGGGGACAGGGACTTACAATTCAACCCATAACAGGTATCTTTTAGACAGTTTGATTAGTTTGGATGGTTCATAACTTTTAAAAGCTCAGCTGTCTCCTGTTGTTAAAACTCTAAACGGACGACCATACAGGAACATATCACTGGAACCCACGGAAGAGAAGACCAGGTTCGGGAAGGCAGAATCTCAGCAAGCACTCAGGCAACGTGGCAAGGGCCTCTGTCCCCAGTCTGGGGAATGTCATGCTGATGGAAACTTCAGCTTGGAGACCACTCACTGGGCATTTGTCAAAGACAGATACCACTTTCTATTCAATCAGAGTTTCTGTGTCATGTGGGATAGCAGCTTCGGTGAGATGCATCTTGATTGAATAGAGAAATAAAAGTGATATAAGGCCATATACTAAGACCATCATAAAGAGCATGCAGGCACCCTATACTTTAAGAGTCTCAAGCTGCTTTTTAACTCTGAGGGAAACAATTTGCCTAACGTCTACAGACATGGCTCAATTAATTTCCTCCCTTAAATAATATCAAGCTTCCCCCTCTAATACATCTTAGTAGTAGTGTTTTTCTTCTGTTGTCTTTTTATGGTAACATTCTAAAGGCACAAGGACAGATGGTGCTGATGTCTTGAGTGACAGGAAACCTCCCACAGAGATAACACACATTCACATGGGATTACTGCCTTTAGAGACCCATGCAAAAAAACCATGTGAAAAGGAGCCACATGGATAATATCAAACTGCCTTGGACAGTAAAAAGCAGCCTCAGTGCCTCCCTGTGCCTTCATTAATAACTCCTTCATTCAATAAAAGTTTTTATGAACAACTACTATGTCTCAGGTACATTGTTCAAGGCAGAGGGCAGCAAATTTTAAATAGGATAGTCGGTAGAAATGTCATTAGAAAGATAACATTTGAAGAAAGACTTGAGTCATGGAAGGAAGTCATCCCAAGGACATATAAGAGTGTTTCAAGTAGAAGAAACAGCCAGTACCAAGGCCCGGTGGCAGGAGCAAGCCTGGAGACCTGAGGGGAGATGTACAAGAGACAAGGCAAGGGAGAAGATGGGCACCGGCTCAGGTCAGCTTCCGTGGACACTGAAAATACTCTTTGACTGGGGAAGATGGAGAGCCATAACAGTGCTTTGAACAGAGTTATGGTTGAAAATCTCTTTTACTTCCAAAAGTCTTTCGCACGTCCAAAGTGAATGACTAAGCATTGGTAGTTTAAACCAGTTCAGTGTATGTAAGTAGCTCTTCACAAGGAATCTCTATTAGAAGCAAGCCAAGCTCACATCTCCAACTCTTGAAGAATTTAGCACCGATCTATTATTTTTTTAAAGAGAGCAGAGATTATACGCATTGTGTAATATTCCTTTTGAGATGGGTTCTTCCCTAAAGCTCTATGAGCTTGAATAAGTCCTAGAACCTATTTCCTATTCTTTAAAATTACAGAGTCAGTGGATCCCAGTCAGGCACATGCGGGAGTCTGTCTATTTGCCTCCCGCTTCTCACTTAAGAAAAATACAGGAAGAAAAAAAAAGTACTCGTAGAGTAAGAGAATGTTGGATGATGTGTGAACATTAGAGTCAGGAAAAAAAATTAGGTCTGAAGACTATCTCTACCACTAACTAGCAAATGACTTAAAATGATCAAGCCTTAGTTTCTCAATCTGCAAACCAGGGAAGATAGTATTTAGCTTACATTGTTGAGAAAATCAAGTAAAGTAATATGTAAAAATAATTTTACTCAACAAGCAGCAATATTTCTTCTATTAAAATGAATCTGGCTCGTGTTTGTTTTGAAAAGGCAAATACTCTAAAGATAATTACTATGAGGGTAAGTTTTATTTGCTTGTCTCATGACTAATATTAATGCTAATATTCCAAGCCTAATATTAAGCTAACTAAAAGTCAGAGTATTTATAATCAGTAATTCATGTTATTGGCTACTGCAATGTCATTTAAAATGTTGAAAGGGGAAATATCTAAATAAACACTTTGCAGAATCAGATCAGCTCTTGGATTTGATCAGATTTGAGACACATTTTTTAATCAGCTGGTTTCAATGATAAAAGTAACCTCAGTGAACAGATAACACATGAGTAGTAACATGGTTGGACCCAAAAATGTAAAAAAATGGAAGTTATCATTAATTCTAATAATACAATTTACTGAATTGTAAACTCTAATTTGGAAATATGGCTTAACTCACAATGAATACTCATAATTACCTTATTATTCATAACCTCATGAGGTACCATTTTTGAGGTTAAAAGAGACAGGAAACTAGTACTAGAATCTTGACCCTGGTTTTCATGATATTTACCAACATCCAGTACAATTAAACTTGGTCTATGTGCTAGGCACTGTTATAAGAACTAGTGACACAAAATTTCCAAGAAAACTTGTCCCTGCTTCTAGAGAACTTAATATCCAGTGCTCGCTCATTAGTGGTTTCTACAAAGTAGAACTGATGGATGATGATGTACATTTATCTGTGTGTTTATCCTGCGTGTTTGCACAAGTGTTAGAGAGAATTTAAAAATAAAGCAGAATGGATTAACGACCAAATTTACAAAGAGTGGTATTATTAGTGGAATCCAATTGAAGATGTCCCCAATATAGTAAACCATGGCCACGGGCATATAGTTTACTTTTCTGAAAGAAAACAAATTGCGCTGGTTAAGAAGTTAATCTGTATACATATACCAGCCGATTGAATTATTCCAAAAACATTTGTCTACTCTCATGAATGACGCTGTCTGACAATTTTGATTCAGTACCTGTGAAGTGAGAACAACATTTCGGTATCTAGCTGCCACCATAAATAGTACATCACTGTAAAATTACTGCACTAAAAATAGCACAAGAAACTCTGGACTTTTTACTACCAAGGACATCTGACAGCTTTTTAGAATTTTCTCCAATGAGTCTTATTCTTTTGTGTTTGACAAAATGCATTTAGTTAATCACAACAGTTCCATTTTTATTAATAAAGAGCTTTATTATGCCAGTCAGAATTTTTAATTTGTACAAGATAACTCCATGTTGTTAAAAAAAATGGGAGGGTAGGCCCTGGCCGGTTGGCTCAGCGGTAGAGCGTCGGCCTAGCGTGCGGAGGACCCGGGTTTGATTCCCGGCCAGGGCACACAGGAGAAGCGCCCATTTGCTTCTCCACCCCTCCGCCACGCTTTCCTCTCTGTCTCTCTCGTCCCCTCCCGCAGCCAAGGCTCCATAGGAGCAAAGATGGCCCGGGCGCTGGGGATGGCTCTGTGGCCTCTGCCCCAGGCGCTAGAGTGGCTCTGGTCGCAACATGGCGACGCCCAGGATGGGCAGAGCATCGCCCCCTGGTGGGCAGAGCTTCGCCCCTGGTGGGCGTGCTGGGTGGATCCCGGGCAGGCGCATGCGGGAGTCTGCCTGACTGTCTCTCCCTATTTCCAGCTTCAGAAAAATGAAAAGAAAAAAAAAAAAAATGGGAGGGTATATAATATAATTCCAAACAAAAGCAAAAATAAAGAAATGTTTGAGTCAGCTTGTACACATTGTGATTTGATGTCTTATTTTCATTAGACTTTTAAAAATCCTGAAAATGAGTCATTGCCCAGTCACTTCCTCCAAGGATCCTAAATTGAAAACTATTCAGACCCCATGGCCTTCTCTAAAAGAAGACCAAGACCAGGAAGGCTGTAGGAGTCCACACTGTTTAAGAGTGGACTAAGCAGGATTGGAAATAAAGTTTTAAATGCAAAACTGGTGCCCTTGCCCCATGATACTAAAATCACTATGGGTGCAACAAACTCATCCAGTCAGATCAATAAACATTTCTATCACAATTGCTTGGCATCTGCAGGTAAGCCCTCCAAAGTAACAGGAAATGCTCAGGACTTAAGCAAAACTAAAGAGATGAGACCACATACAGAAGGACTAGCTCTGAGATGTCTTCCTTCTCGGGATGTCAGTGTTAACCGAAGAGCAAGTTCTTCTGTTTACTCTGTTTAACACAAGGTAAGCAGACATCTACGATACCCTCGATCCTCAATATGTTGTATGATAACAGAGTTGGGGTTTTTTTTTTTTTGTTTTTTTTTTGTGTTTTTTTTTTTTGGTGACAGAGACAGAGAGACAGAGAGAGGGACACAAAGGGACAGACAGACTGGGAGAGAGATGAGAAGCAACGATTCTTCAGTGTGGTACCTTAGTTGTTCATCGATTGCTTCCTCATATGTGCCTTGACTGGGAGGGGCGACAGCAGACCAAGTGACCCCTTGCTTAAGCCAGAGACCTTGGGGTCAAGCTGGTGAGCCTTGCTCAAACCAGATGACCTCGTGCTCAAGCTGACGACCTCAGGGTTTCAAACCTGGGTCCTCTGCGTCCCAGTTTGATGCTCTAGCCACTGTGCCACTGCCTGGTCAGGCAGAGTTGGGTCTTAAGTGGCTCTTCTGACCATTAGAGAAACAAAATTTATAAGAGGTTCAAACCACAACGTTTCTACATCAAAATTTTCTCTCTCTTTTTTCTATGCATGTTAAATCAGGTAGCCTACAGAAGTTTATAAATAGAAAAAAGTACTCTTTCTTTCACTTACTGTTAACTTGTCAAATTCCGAGCCAGTAAACTCATTTCCATATAAATCACAGTGGTCTTTATTGATGGATATTTTGTCCCCAAGTATGTTATAACTTGTTTTCAACAGAGCAACAACTAATAATTAGGGATAGAATTGGTTTGCTCTGCAAACCCAGAAAGTATTGTTTAACTCACATAGCTGAGTCCAGTTTGAATTTGAATGGCTTTAAAGCTATGTAATTGAGTCCCTTTGACGTATTACCAGATTTTTTTTTGTTTACTACAATACAATGCAGAAAAATAAACACATGCCCAATAACGACATAATTTACCATGCTAAGAATAAATTCATGAGTCATTTTAAAGAATGTTAAAAAGTAAAACATAAATGATATAACAATTAATTTGACAGTATAAAGACCCATGGTTTTTATTTAATACTACTGGTGATATACTTATTGCAATGAGTAATATATACAACTTAAATTTATTCTACTAATAATATCACTGGTAATTTAGTTTATTCATTTTTAAAACTATAATATACTTATGACTTCAGTAAAACTCACAGAATACATGGAACCAATTTTGCAGTATGGTTACCTCAGAACTTGCTGAATAACTGTGATAGATCTTCACTCTTTAATAAACTGATTTGTTTTCAAAGTAATCTCTTACACTGTTGTCCCTTTCTATTTACTGGCATAGTTAAAGAGGCTAACTTCCCCACAACACTTGCTAAATCTTATCACCAGTTGAAGGCTTCTAATATCTATGTAATTCTATGTGATGTAAGGCTTTAAGTAGCCCATCAAAATTTTTCTGTAGATCTTTAAAAGAACTGTAATGAGTCCAGAGGTAATAGAGACCAGATTCACAGGACACTCACAAAAAGAGCAAAAGGGATATTTCATCACCTCTTATGCATATAGCTGCAGTATTCTTAATAACATAGAATGTCCCACCATCGCAAATAGTTAACACTTGAGTGTGACTTCTCAATTCCTCTGGAAATTATGGAGGGGAAAGATGAGAGAGCAAGCAGGAAAGAGAGCCATAATCATATGACTTCAGTTCAACAGTCTTAAGATATTGTTCCATGCTACTATATAATTGCTAACTGGATAACTTTAGTTTCTCCTTTCAAAGGGAGAAAGAGGGACAGGAAAGACACACGAAGCAGCCAATGGCATATTCGTAACACACTTTGGAACGCTGTTCTTGTGTGACTGGATAATTCAAGGACATTTTCCTTGACTTCAGCTCAGTGCCCAAAAACATCAGCCCTTGTAAAGATTACTGTCAAAAAATCATTTATGACTTACAGAGAATAAGGAAGTGAACAACTTCAGTCTTGTAAATATTTTCATCAAGTCTACAAAACTCCTTGCCTTTCCTGGTCTATTTTTAGGCAATTTTCTTTGATGAAACTGAGCTTTCTCAACCTACCAAAGAAGTTTTCACTTGGATTTCCCTTCCCACCTCCTCTGCCCTCTTTCTTTTTCTCCTTCCTCCTTTCCTTTCTTCTTTCAGGTGTCCATTCACCACACCTGTCCTGAGCACTTACTATGCACCAACACTGTTCTAGGTATTAGTCCCAACCTAATCATGGCATTGAGGTAGGAGCAGATACGGAGACCAATAATGGTGTTGAGTGATCCACAGTGTATCCAACAGAGGGGTCATGATCGAAACAAGAAGAAAGCTCTACCAAGGAGAATCAAAAACCCAGCTCCTCTGCCCTGAGGGTCTAGTCCATGTCACAGTCTCATCTTTAATCCACAGTGCTCAAACACATCCTAAAGGAACTAGGCACTTAAGACAAAACAGCTACACCACTGAAACAGCAAACCCAGCAGAGCAGACCTTAACTTCTTTCCCACTACAAATCATTCATACTTTTCAACTCCTTTGAGCCGGACAGCCAAAGTGTACTCTAGGCAAGAGACATCTCATCACCTCTATTTTACAGGTAAGTTTCTTGAAACTCAACAAGTTGCCAAGGGGGTTGTTTAAGGTTAAAAACTAAATAGGAAAGCTAAGGTTTTGAACCTCCGATTCCAAATACAGAGTTCTTTCCCTCTACAACAGTATTTCTTCCCAGTCAGATTATGTCCTCCATGGCAGGACAGAGCAGTGCCATCCAAACTCTTGCCTCCAGTGACTGTTCTAGGATATCTAAACAATGAGGTATCTGATCGCAGCTGGTTGGAAAGATTTCCTCGATGTTGCATGGGGAACACACCACGTTTCCTTAGGTTATGTGTACTCACTCCTTAGGCGGGTGCTGCCAGGGGCTCTTAGAATGCTTGCGGTGGGGGAGGGCTGAAGGGAAGACAAATACTCATAAGAAATTGACCCCTGAAGGCAGCCCCGATGTCTATGACACATTGCCACATGAAATAGCATCCCAACTTCAACCTCCAGAAATGAGACCAGTCCTATGTTATTAATCAGAGACATAGCCTGTGATTTATCACATTAGGTCCACACCTCCCAGGTTATATAGACTGTGGCTGAGTTGATACAGACCCTACTTCCTTCTGTGGTAAAGAGGCTTGCTGAGATGGACCAGTGTGCCCCAAATAACTACTGGCTAAAGGAACGTCTTCCCACCAGACACCCAGAACATTTTGCAGGGCTTAGAAACTCAAGAACACCTTTCTAAAACTTGGACTACAGACATGAATGGCCAGGTTTTTGTTACCTGATGTGAATGTATTTGGGAGGATTATCTTGCGTTACATCCAAAACTTTTCTTTGAAGGCAATTGAAACATCCTCATTCTTGTCATGGTGAGAGATACATTTTGTGTCTCCATGTAGCTCATATTTAGTTCTATCTCTGGAATTTCACCCTGCTGCCTTTTTACTGAAATGCTTCCTGCCCAAGTCAATCCCATATAAGTTCTATGTGTGTAAAACTAAGTTCTACCCTGTCTCACAGCACCTAGCAACATGCAGGGATCTCTGGGGGGTACTGTGTATCGGTGACTTATTCCTGTAAGGTATGATCTTGAAGACTGATCTTTAAAATTCATTCCCTAGGATGGCAGGTGATGAAACTAGCCTAGATGGATGCAACAGCTTTGGTGTTGGAGGGCTTTCAAAATTCCTAAAAACATAGCCCCAAGCAGCTCAACTAAGCTCACTGTTGCATTTGACTTGAAAAATAGACAACAACAAGAACAACAAACCAGGGCAGGCTATAAAATGAGCATACACTTGCCGTTGCTTTAAGACACTCTGCTAGGACGAGGGCTCTCTGTTGTTCATGGTGCCTGGCACGCACACTTCTTCTCATCAGAAAGTTGCTTAAGGAAGCCTCCGCGTGCCAGACCTTGACACCCCTGATCTCGCGAGCATGCCCCACTGAGTCCCGTCTCCACATTGTAAATTGTTCTCCCTTCCACTCAAAGTACAAACACTCAGACCAACCACAGGGATAATATTTTCACGTACTGGGCACAAAACAAAGAGGTTTCATGGTCAGGGCAAACAAGAGCAAATCGGAAGAGCAGCGATGAGCCCAGCCAGCTCAGAAGGAGTGGGGCAGATGTCGTCATTAACACGGTTTCCCATGAATAAATATTCCCCTTTTGTACTGTTGTGATCGTTGCCTGCTCTGGCCTGCTGTGTCTCTTTGGCGAAGGAGAGCCAATATCTGGATCTGAAAATGACTGTTAATCACATTGTTGAGCAATGTAGTTTAGCAAAGGACAAAAACAGTCACAAGTGCAGCTGGAAGGCAAGAGGAAAAGAGAGAGAGAGAAAGAGCGCAAAGCAGCCAGCCCTGCAGCCACAACAACTCAGTGTGGGGACAGGGTCATGTTGATGCATCTCAGAAGCCCAGCTGATTTGTAAAAATCATCAGAAATGAGGCGGCTGGCTTTGATTGCTACTGTGATTCCGAGGCACATTTATCCTTCGATGGAAAATTCTGTTCAAATGAGTTCTCCCCCATACCGGCCACCCATTGGGCAGTGTGCTAACAGCGATCTTCGTAAAGAACTGAGAGACTGAGAGCGTTGTCAGAGGTTATCTCATCATTCAAAGGTACAGAGTGAAAGGTGAAGATGTAACTTCACACCAAATTTTGCTCCATGAACAGAAGTCATTGTGGGACTGTCTGAAGAGGCAAAGGAAGTTGGAATAAAACAGCCAGAGACCAGGGCGACAATGACCTTGAATGCAAAGTTGTGGGAAGTAAGATTCAGCTGGATGGGTAGTAGAGATGGGAAGGACTATGTAGAAAACAGGGAAGACAGAGAAAGTTGAATCTAGTCTCTATAATATCAGCCCCCTTAGCTCCTTACCTATCCCTAGAGACAGATTAGATCTGAAAATGCCTTTGATCTCTGGTAGACAGGCTTCAGCACTGATAGGCTAAAATATTCATAGCCAACAGCCTGCAAATTCCAACAGACACATTAAATAATTAGAGCTACTGATGATTCCAATTCCATATGATCTGCTCACTATGCAAATATCTACATACGTGCAAAGTCATATTATTATAAATAACTCATTTCCCAGAAAGTTACATACTATACAGAGAATATGACACATTGCCCAATGATTGCTTTAAAAAAAAAAAAAGTGACAATGATATCAAATGCTGGCCTCCAAACCTGTTTCTCTTGGTTTTAGATTTTATTTGGAGCATACAGAGAAGTCCCATCTGAAATCAGAGGTCTCTGGGGTTCAGAGACACAGGTTTACAGGTGGGTCTATGCTGTCAGAAAGCAAAACCAGCCTTCTCAGAGCCCACCTGAGTGTGGGGAATATAGTCACTAATGTCGAGATCACTGGGTATGGGTGCTTGGAGGGCAGTGGAAGGTGGGAGGGCTACTCTGTAGAGTGTATGGTTTTCTGACCACTATGCTGCATAGCTCAAACTGGTGCATAATGTCACGGAATGTCAACCATGATTGAAAAATGAAATAAAATAACAAAAAAGGAAGATACATAGGAAAAAGAAAATGGTAAAAGTTGCTGAATCTTTTCACTGCCTCTGTAGGGGACTGCGGATGAAAGTGGTTATATTCTTCTGTTTGATACTGCTTCCTCCAGATACTAGGTAAGTGGAGTGCATGTCTTCATGCAAAGTACTTTGCTAGACCATTAGCACAGGGATGGAGAGGGTGAAAATGATGTGATCATGCAGATGAAGGCCAATCGCCAAAGCTGAAGAGGAAAAGATATGGGTCAGGCACAGCCGATGCCCCCCTACGTGAATCCTATTTGACCAGCTAATGCTAGAAAAGGGCTAAAGGCTGTCTACCCGCCTTTCTTTTGATTCTTGCCTTTGCTTCCAGAATTCCTTTGGCCTTTGTTTTTTTACCCCCCTTTTCCCTCCTTCCAAAATAAAATTTAGTCTTGCGACTGCTGTGGGTGTTTGGGTTCTTATTTTAAAGTTTGATTTAAATTTGGAACCACATAAGACTTTTGACATTTATTTCTGGGGGTGTTTTCTGAAGCTCGATGGAGTGGGTGTTGATTGACAGGCCAGTTGCTATGGAAATAGCTGTCAATGGCAGAGACGAAGGCTTTATTTTGTACTCTTCCTTTGTTAGGCAAAGGTTTGTGGAATATTTTAAAAATAGTCTAAGTGCCCCAGAATTAATAGGAAGTGGTTCTGTGACTCTTTTTCTAACATACCTATCAAGACCTGCAGTTGTTTTCATTCTGTGCCATTCTGATCTGCTTCTGTAGTCATAATTTCCTTGCTTTAAAACAAATGCCTTCCAATATTGTTTTCTCTCATTGGTTACTTGTTCTTCTACAATACTGGGTCCCTGTGAAATTGCACAGGTAAGGAAAGTGAAGTAATGGAAAGCACTGATAGTCTTTCTAAAGTAATTCCCACCTTGAACCGTCATGACCTTGGACAGCCTACCAGCTTCCAGCATTGACTGGGCAAGTTCTTCACCTCAGGCTTCTAGAGAGAAAATTCAGAAGATGAGACAGTGCATGTATGGTGTTTAAAAAGGAGTATATTAGTTACCTTAGATATGTGCTCAATTATTTTTATTTCTATTCATTTATTTCTTTCCCACCTAGTGTAGGCTCTTGGACAGGTGGGTATATGGTTAAATAGCATGCAGGGCTTTCATACCAAATATGAATCAGACCCAAAGTTCCTATTTCTCAGGACCCTCACTCCCTAGACATTCATTATAGCTAAAGAAGCAACTGAATTCAAAATACTTTCCAAGCATCATTTTAAAAAAGGGGGGAGAAAAAGGACAGAACCCCCATGGAATAAGATTCTGTGTAAATAATGAAGAGCGACCATTCTCTAAACTCAGATTCTATGAACCTGAATCCAGGCACCTATTTTCTTTCTAACAGGTGCTGCTCTAGACTACTCCACAGGTCAACACAGCCCAGGACCCCTTATATGTGAGCTCCTGGCTCTCTGAAAATGGTACATGGGCTGAATGTTTGCATGACTTTGCATTTTTTTCTGGCTGCAGTCAATTTCTACCCTCTCTTTGTTGGTCTTATTTACTGTTTGATATGAATGTAAAGTTTTGCATGTGTTAAGAGCCATCAACCAGACCCACCCACACTGGAAAAGCAGATATTCCTCTTTGCTTTGGATTTATACAACTTTCCATAGGAAATAAATCCATAGTTTGGAAGAAGTAAAATATACAGAAACACAGATTTAGTTTCATGACACCTGGTTCAAACTCACACAATATATCATTCCATTGGAGGTTTATAGAAAGATTTCTTTTTTCTCTATACAGAATCTCTAAGTGTTCAGGTCATCTTGATATATGAAAATTTGTTTAATAAGATAAAGTTATAATATTTTCTTACTAATTGGAAAAATACAGGTAAGACCCAAGATATCAGTAAGTATCTTTATTATGCGCAATAAAGCACACTTTGAATTTCAGGGATCTCGAATTTGGGGGTTGGCTTTAGAGTGAGAACCAAAAGAAATATGCTTAGAGAGAGGCTTGGGTTAATGTTTCCTTCTTTCTCCTATAGCTGAAAGAGCTGATTTGGGGAGCAGACTCAGATCTTGATAAGTCTAGTCAAATACAATTCTTAGAATACAGATAAAAATGATGGGAAAATAAAAGAGGTTAGGAAAGGGGAACACCGGTGGTACGAGAATACAATTCAATCTAACACAATGCTAAACAGTGCAGAATTGTGTACTATCATAATGTAGACAGTGATGCTATCCACAGACACCTCTTAAGTATAGGGTTATCCATACGTTTTATAAAGATAGATACCATTTCTTGTCTTTTCAGATTGTAGAATGGGACAGTTACTGAACTCGAGTCAGATAAGCTGGAATTTGGCTCCTCAAGTCACCAGATAAGTGACCTGACTCAACTAACAATTTAGTTGATATAAAATCTCTTCATTTTAAAAATAATGTCTTGTCTACCTTACCAGCTCTGAAAGAATTTAGTGAAACTAGAAGCTGCTTTCCAAATCTAAGTTATTACCATTATTTTCATCCTCTGTCCCCTTCTGCTCCCTTTGTTCCTCCTCCAACTTCTACTCACCATTATCATCTTCATCATCGTCACCATGATTTCACGTTTGCTTCTTGCAGGAAATGAACCCTCTAGAGATATTTCCTTTATATTCTCTCACTTTGACTCTACTAATCACATCTCCAAAGTTATGTATTCTGTTAAATTTTGCTATGAATGGAAACAGTTTGACCAATTGTCATTAAGAAATTCAGGAGATGACATCAGAGTAACGGCGGGGTAGGAAGCGATACCAATAAATCTCCCCCAAAATTCAACAAGATCTTCAACCAGAAACAGAAAAACCTATCCTTGGAGCCTCCAGATCAGTGTTTCCCAACGTGGGGCCCACGCCTCACAGGGGGGAAATTCGACAGTTAAGGGGGGCAATTTGAAAATGGACTCAACACGACTTTAATTCTTTCGCCCTGGGTCATTTAAATGCAATGCTAGATATCGGTGCCAAATTAAACAAAAAATGCAATTCTTAAATAATTGCGGTAAATAATTATTAAATATAATTTCATTTGACGAGACCAAAATATCAACTGGGTGATTGGCGTCGTCAAGTAAACTTCGTCCTGGGTTCCCCGCGGAGCGTGCAGTCTGCCGCGGGGAACCCCGGATGTTTTAAAAACTCGCTAAACAACGTAATTATTCTCACCTAATTGGCCCATCGCAACTTCTGTAGTGTTTCACATCATTCAGTTGGTGTTAATTTGAAATAAGTGTCAGTCAAAACTGTTGTAAAGCTCGTTGATTTAATAAATATACATATATATATGTATAGATATAATTGGTAAGTATTTGATTTTATTTTTATCAATATTAAACTCTTTATTAAGTACTTCTTGCATCGGGGCTAGAAAGCACTAATATTTTATAAATATTATTGGGGCTATAATAGTGCATGCACGACAATTTTAATTTTAGAAGCATAACTTTCCAGAAAATTTTGTCAAGTGAAAAAATATAGATACCTTTTGATTTACGGTGGTAGTGTAGTAAATGTGTTATATACATTTAAATAAATATGAATTCTTAGTATACGTTTACTCTATGTCACATTGAATATATTTTAACACATATTTTAATATCAGCATTTCTTAAAACGGTTCTTGAAAAAGATGTAAAAGCTATGCCACTCAGTGACAATACTGTTAGCAGAAGAATAGACAAAATGAGTGAGGATATTGAAAAACAACTTATTGAAAAGCTGAAAACAAGAAAATTCTCCTTGCAAATGGATGAATCAACTTTGAGAGACAGTGAGGCAGTATTGATAACTTACGTAAGAAATATTGATAAAGAACATTTTGCTGAAGAAATGTTGTTCTGTAAAAGATTAGAAAGCACCACTACCTCCAAAGATATATATAATAAGCTAAAAACTACTTAGATGTCAATGATATACCAATAAAAAATATAACATCTTGTGATGCAGATGGTGCTCCCAATATGATGGGCAAGAAAAATGGCTGCTTAAAATTGATGAAAGATGCAAATCCAGAAATGACTCTTGTGCATTGTGTTATTCATAGGAAAAACTTGGTAGCTAAAAACATCTCGCCTGTTCTGAATGAAGTATTACATACAGCAATAAAGTGTGTTAATGCTATTAAAGCTAGTGCCAAATGTGAGTGTCTTTTCAAGCTATTTTGTGAAGAACAAAATGAAGACCATGTGAGACTTTTACTTCATACTGAAGTAAGATGGCTATCTAAAGGAAACTGTTTGAAAAGATTTATGAAACTGTTTGATACTCTTAGTGATTTTTTAAGCGACAAACCTGAAATGAAGTATCTGTTAACAATAGATGGTAAAGCATTTGTGAGTTATTTAGCCGAAAACTTTGAAAAACTAAATATATTAAATAAGCAACTTCAAGGAACAAATAAAACTCTTGTCGATGCAAAAGCAAAGATATTTGGTTTCATTACCAATATTGAGTTATGTCAGAAACATATTAACAACAAAAACTTTAAACAGTTTCATTGGCTCCAAAAATGTGAAGTAACTGATACCGCTTTACTTGTTATTGTCAATCATTTGAATATTCTATCGGCTGATTTAAAAGAAAGATTTTCTGATTTAAAACAAATTGATTTCACAACATGGATGATGCAGCCAATGTTAGTGGATTTGTCTGATATATCAAATATGCAGTATCAAGAAGAACTCGCAGAATTGCAAAATGATGAGTCAGTTAAAGCTTTATTTAATATCAAAGGAGCAATGGCATGGCTTTGTGAGGAAACAGAAATCAAATACCCAAATTCAACCAAATGTGCAAGAAAACTATTGCTACCATTTCCATCTTCATTTTTAGCTGAATGTGGATTTAGTGCTGTAAATGATTTACTAGTAAAATAAAGAAATCAGCTGGATATAACACAATGTGGAGACTTCAGACTAAAGCTAACCAAATTGGAACCTAATATAAAATCTCTGTGCAGGCCTGACCTGTGGTGGCGCAGTGGATAAAGCGTCAACCTGGAAACACTGAGGTTGCCAGTTCAAAACACTGGGCTTGCCTGGTCAAGGCACATATGGGAGTTGATGCTTCCTGCTCCTCCCCCCTTTCTCTCTCCCTCTCTCTCTCTCTCTCCTCTCTATAATGAATAAAGTCTTAAAAAAAAAACTCTTTAAAAAAAAATAAAATAAAATAAAAATAAAATAAAAAAAAATAAATTTTAAAATCTCTGTGCAGCAAGCATCAAGCGCAAGGATCACACTAAATTAAAATAATAAATTAATATTAATAAATAATAATAATATTAATAAATAATAAATTAAAAATCTGTATTAAAATTATTTGGAATTTAAATTTCTGTTTTTCATTATATGTTTTGAAATTTTACTTACTGTGTTTTGTTAACAATTTCATAGTGATTTCTTCCTAGAAATCATTTATGTTTATTAAGTGAACAAATCAATTTTTTAATGTTAAAAATTATTTATGTTACATAGGGGGGGACATAAAAATTTTAGAAAGGTTAAGGTGGGGCATGGCACAAAAAAGGTTGGGAAACACTGCTCCAGATGTTTCACAATACACCCGAAGATATGGTCGAGTGAAAAATTGGCTAAATATATAACCAAACCCCGAAGGAAATAGGGAATAAGAAATGCTCCGCCTTCCTCACTAACCTAAACAGGGCAGCTTTCACTGGGAACTGAGAATATAGAAACTAAGGCGGGCAAAAGGGGTGAATAGATCCAGGCTGTGGTACAAACGGCCAAACCAGGCTGTGGCACGGAGATCCAAGCCGAGGAAAAACTGTTCTTGTGGCAACCCGGGCAACACAAGCTAACACTTGCGCCAAACCCAGATAAAGAAAGACAAGTGGGGCAGCCATTTTCCCTGATCTCCTGGTCAGCGCGAGCAGATAGTGGGCGAGAGATTCCTTCCAAAGCCCCGGGAGTGGGCGCCCGTGTTATCCCACAGAGAGACAGAGTCAGAGGCCTTTGTGTGGGCCAAAAGCGGAATCTCGGGCTGCCCCAGCACCTTGAAAAAGCTGTGCACGGGGACGGAGCGAGAGCCAATTCCAACGCTGGAACTTTTCCGTGCGGGCGGGGGTTTCACTCAGAGGGTGAGACTTCCGGCCTGATATCCTGGTTTTTGCGCGCAGATAGTGAGTAAGAGTTTCCTCCAAGCGCCCCGGGAGTGGGCGCCTGCCCGTGTTACCGGACAGAGTGTCAGAGCCAGAGGTCTTTGAGTGGGCGGAAGCCCCACCTGATTATGTTAGCAGCTCTGACTGACTGAGCCTTACCCAGAGCCCTGTGCTGAGTGGAAATAGAGTGGGGAGTTGCCAGCCCTTTGAGCCTCTTACTATCCAGGCAGAGGCAGCAGCAACCCCATAGCTAGAATATCAGGCTACTAATTGAGGAAGGAAAGACTAGGAGAAAGGCTCCAGGAACACGGACTCTCTCACTGTCGGAGCCTATAAATGCTAATAAGCCTCGACTGCGAACGAGACTAAAGCACAATACATGACATCGCCATAGAGACTTATGAACTGCAAACCTCTACCTGAGCGTGCCAAAGGGGCAGAACCCGGGGTACAGAGTCACCAACCAGAAAGAGAGAACAGAAACAAGAAGAAGATAACCTCTCAAAATCAAGAATAATCTGCAGACTTTATAACCTATCCCATTTTATTATATTTGTTTGTTTGTTTCTCTTATCATCATTCTTGATATATTTTTTTCCTCCTCCAATTTGGTCGTTTAACTCTCTGCCAGTCTTACTCTCTCCTCTCCTTGAACTACACTACCCATAAGGGTTACATCTCCCATTATCTTTCCTTTCCTCTGCCTTTCTCTCTATAAGGGTTGCACTCCAAAACCCTTAACTCTCTCTCTCTCTCTCCTCTTTTTTCTTATTTTAGTGGTTCCCTCTTTTCTTCTCTCTCTCTCTTTCTTTTCTCCCTCTATATTAGTTTCTTTCTTTCTCTTTTACATCTCCTTTCATTCAAACCTCAATAACGAACAAATTATCTTATCTGGGACTCAAACTTATGTTTGTGGCATTCTGGGGGATTTTACTTCACCTTTTTAACTCACTAGCAGTGCTCCCATCCCTGGCTCTCCATTTTATCTAGTTCTTTTTCCACTAAATACAATAGTAATTTTTTTTTTAAATAAATTTATTTATTTATTTATTTTATTTATTTATTCATTTTAGAAAGGAGAGAGAGAGGGAGAGAAGAGAGAGACAGAGAGAGAGAAGGGGGAGGAGCAGGAAGCATCAACTCCCATATGTGCCTTGACCAGGCAAGCCCAGGGTTTTGAACCAGCGACATCAGCATTTCCAGGTCGACGCTTTATCCACTGCGCCACCACAGGTCAGGCACAATAGTAATTTTTTAATTTGTCCCCCCATTTTCCTGTTTTCCTCTTATTCCTCTCATCATACCTCTTAGTCAACCAACACCTAAAAGCAAATCATTTTATTCTTGACCCAAATTTTTTTCTTATTTGCTGTTTGTGGGTCCATACCCCCTTTTCTTTTCTTTTCTTTTTTTTTTTTTTTTGCCCCTTTATTACTTTTCCCATTTTCAGGCCCTCCATTACAGGCATTGTTTGTTCTATTTAATACAATATAATTCACAGTTCACCACAAGATTTTTTCAAGAAAGAAGGGAGAGGAGAGGAGAGGAAAAAAATAGGGGGGGAATAATTTCCTTTTCTTAACTTTTATTTTATTTTATTTTTCTTTATTTCATTATTAATTAAAAAAAAAACAACTTTTTTGATTTTTTATTTTTTTAACTTTTTATTCTTTATTAAGTCTCATTAATACTATCAACAAAACCACCCTCAGATGCCATTAAGGAAGAGAAAATCAAACATCATGGATACAAAAGAAAGAGCGATAACACAGCTAGATGAGGAAAAATCTACGGAGAAAAAATTTAATATATTGGAAACCTTGGAGCTAAGTGACAGAGAATTCAAGATAGAAATCCGAAAAATCCTTCGAGATATACAAGAAAACACAGAAAGCCAATTTAGGGAGCTGAGAAAACAACTCAATGATACAAAGAATATATTTCCAAGGAAATTGAAACTATAAAAACAAATCAAACAGAGATGAAAAACTCAATTCACGAGCTGAAAAACGAGGTAACAAGCTTATCTAATAGAACAGGTCAGATAAAAGAGAAGATTAAGAAGACTAGTGAAATAGAAGACAAGCAACTTGAGGCACAACAGAGAGAAGAAAAAAGAGACTCAAAAATTAAAAAAATGAGATAGCCCTACAAGAATTATCTGACTCCATCAAAAAGAATAACATAAGAATAATAGGTATATCACAGGGAGAAGAGAGAGAAAATGGAATGGAGAACATACTCAAACAAATAATAGATGAGAACTTCCAAAGCCTGTGGAAAGAACTAAAGCCTCAAATTCAAGAAGCAAACACACTCCGAGTTTTTTTAACCCCAACAAACCTACTCCAAGGCACATTATAATGAAATTGGCACAAACCAACGGCAAAAAAAAAATTCTCAAGGCAGCCAGGGAAAAGGAGAATACAACATATAAAGGAAGGCCCATTAGATTATCATCAGATTTCTCAGCAGAAACTATACAAGCTAGAAGAAAGTGGACCCCAATATTTAAAGTCCTGAAAGAGAGGAACTTTCAGCCACGAATACTATACCCATCAAAGCTATCCTTCAAATATGAAGGAGAAATAAAAACATTCACAGATACAGAAAAGATGAGGGAATTCATCATCAGAAAACCCCCACTCCAGGAATTACTAAAGGGGGTTCTCCAATCAGATACAAAGCACACACACACAAAAAAACAAAGCCACAAGTAAAAGCTCCAAGAAGAACACAATAAAAACAAATTTAAACTGTGACAACAACAAAAAGAAAGGGGGGGAAGAGAATGGAGATTAACAGTAGCAAAGGACGATGGAGTGCAAAAGTACTTACAAAATAGTGCGCTACAATGAACAGGGTAGGAACCCTTTTCATTACTTAAAGGTAACCACCATTGAAAAAACCACCACAGAAGCACATGAGATAAAAAAGATAGCAACAGAGGAAAGATATATGGAATACAACCAAATAAAAACAAAAGATATAAAAATGAAAGAGAAGGATCAAACAAGACACAAAACTAACAGAAAGCAATCTATAAAATGGCAATAGAGAATCACAAGTGTCAATAATTACACTAAATGTAAATGGATTAAACTCACCAATAAAAAGACACAGAGTAGCAGAATGGATTAAAAAAGAAAATCCAACTGTATGCTGCCTACAGAAAACTCATCTAAGTAACAAGGATAAAAACAAATTCAAAGTGAAAGGCTGGAAAACAATACTCCAAGCAAATAACATCCAAAAAAAAAAAAAAACAGGCGTAACAATACTCATATCTGATAATGCTGACTACAAGACAGGAAAAGTACTCAGAGACAAAAATGGCCATTTCATAATGGCTAATGGGACACTGAATCAAGAAGACATAACACTTCTTATATATATATGCACCAAACCAAGAAGCATCAAATATATAAGACAGCTACTTATTGACCTTAAAACAAAAACTGACAAAAATACAATCATACTTGGAGACCTCAATACACCGCTGACGGCTCTAGATCGGTCATCCAAACAGAGAATCAACAAAGATATAGTGGCCTTAAACAAAACACTAGAGCACCTGGATATGATAGACATCTACAGGACATTTCATCCCAAAGTGACTGAGTATACTTTTTTCTCCAGTGTACATGGATCATTCTCAAGAATTGACCATATGTTGGGCCACAAAAACAACATCAACAAATTTAGAAAAATCGAAGTTATACCAAGCATATTTTCTGATATAAAGCCTTGAAACTAGAATTCAACTGCAAAAAAGAGGAAAAAAATTCCACAAAAATGTGGAAACTAAACAACATACTTTTAAAAAATGAATGGGTCAAAGAATAAGTAAGTGCAGAGATCAAAAGATATATACAGACTAATGAAAATGACAATACGACATATCAGAATCTATGGGATGCAGCAAAAGCAGTGATAAGAGAGAAGTTCATATCACTTCAGGCATATATGAACAAACAAGAGAGAGCCCAAGTGAACCACTTAATTTCACACCTTAAGGAACTAGAAAAAGAAGAACAAAGACAACCCAAAACCAGCCGAAGAAAGGAAATAATAAAAATCAGAGCAGAAATAAATGAAATAGAGAACAGAAAAACTATAGAAAAAATTAATAGAACAAGGAGCTGGTTCTTTGAAAAGATCAACAAAATTGACAAACCCTTGGCAAGACTTACCAAGGAAAAAAGAGAAAGAACTCACATAAACAAAATCCAAAATGAAAGAGGAGAAATCACCACGGACACCGTAGATATACAAAGAATTATTGTAGAATACTATGAAAAACTTTATGCCACTAAATTCAACAACCTAGAAGAAATGGATAAATTCCTAGAACAATAAAACCTTCCTAGACTGAGTCAAGAAGAAGCAGAAAGCCTAAATAGACCTATTAGTAGAGAAGAAATAGAAAAAAACATTAAAAACCTCCCCAAAAATAAAAGTTCAGGCCCTGACGGCTATACCACCGAATTTTATCAAACATTCAAAGAAGACTTGGTTCCTATTCTACTCAAAGTCTTCCAAAAAATAGAAGAAGAAGCAATACTTCCAAATACATTTTATGAGGCCAACATAACCCTCATACCAAAACCAGGCAAAGATGGCACAAAAAAAGAAAACTACAGACCAATATCTCTAATGAATACAGATGCTAAAATACTAAACAAAATACTAGCAAATCGAATACAACAACAAATTAAAAAAATAATACATCATGATCAAGTGGGATTCATCCCAGAATCTCAAGGATGGTTCAACATACGTAAAACGGTTAACGTAATACACCATATCAACAAAACAAAGAACAAAAACCACATGATCTTATTAATAGACATTGAAAAGGCTTTCGATAAAATACAACACAATTTTATGTTTAAGACTCTCAACAAAATGGGTATAGAAGGAAAAGATCTCAACATGATAAAGGCCATATATGATAAACCATCAGCTAACATCATATTAAATGGCACTAAACTGAAGGCTTTCCCCCTTAAATCAGGAACAAGACAGGGTTGTCCACTCTCTCCACTCTTATTTAATGTGGTACTAGAGGTTCTCGCCACAGCAATCAGACAAGACAAAGAAATAAAAGGCATCCATATCGGAAAAGAAGAAGTAAAGGTATCACTTTTTGCAGATGATATGATCCTATACATCGAAAACCCCAAAGAATCCACAAAAAGACTACTAGAAACAATAAGCCAATACAGTAAGGTCGCAGGATACCAAATTAACATACAGAAGTCAATAGCCTTTCTATATGCCAACAATGAAACAATTGAGAACGAACCCAAAATAATAATCCCCTTCACGATTGCAACAAAAAAAATAAAATACTTAGGAATAAACATAACAAAGAATGTAAAGGACTTATATAATGAAAACTATAAACCATTGTTAAGAGAAATAAAAAAAGATATAATGAGATGGAAGAATATTCCTTGTTCTTGGTTAAGAAGAATAAATATAATCAAGATGGCCATATTACCCAAAGCAATATACAAATTTAATGCAATTCCCATCAAACTTTCAATGACATTTTTTAAAGAAATAGAGCAAAAAATCATCAGATTTATATGGAACTATAAAAAACCCCGAATAGCCAAAGCAATCCTAAAGAAAAAGAATGAAGCTGGGGGCATTACAATACCTGACTTCAAACTATATTATAGGGCCACAACAATCAAAACAGCATGGGGAGATGACGTCAGAGTAATGGCGGAGTAGGAAGCGATACCGATAAATCTCCCCCAAAACTCAACAAGATCTTCAACCAGAAACAGAAAAACCTATACTTGGAGCCTCCAGATGTTTCACAATACACCCTAAGGTATGGTCGAGTGAAAAATTGGCTAAATATATAACCAAATCCTGAAGGAAATAGGGAGTAAGAAATGCTCCGCCTTCCTCACTAACCTAAACAGGGCGGCTTTCTCTGGTAACTGTGAATATAGAAACTGAGGCGGGCAAAGGGGGTGAATACATCCAGGCCGCGCAAAAAAGGCCGAACCAGGCTGTGGCACGAAGATCCTAGCGGAGGAAAAACTGTTCCTGTGGCAACCCGGGCAATACAAGCTAACACTCGCGCCAAACCCAGACAAAGAAAGACAAGCGGGGCAGCCATTTTACCCGTTCTCCTGGTTGGTGCGCAGTTAGTGGGAAAGATCTCTTCCTAAGCCCCAGAAGTGGGTGTCCGTGTTGCCCCACAGAGAGGCAGGGTCAGAGGCCTTTCTGTGGGCCGAAAGCAGAATCTCTGGGCAGCCCCAGCGCCCTGGGAAAGCCGCGCACGGGAGGGAGCGAGAACTAATTCCAACGGTGGAAATTTTCCGTGCTGGTGAGGGTTTCACTCAGGGAACCGCGGCCGGCCTCATATCCTGGTGTGCGCGCGCAGATAGGTAGTGAGCGATTCCTCCGAGTGCCTCGGCAGGGCGCGCCAGTGTTATCGCACAGAGGGGCAGAGTCAGGGGCCTTTCTGTGGGCAAAAGCGGAATTTCGGGCCGCCCCAGCGCCTTGCAAAAGCCGCGCACGGGGACGGAGCGAGAGCGAATTCCAGCGCTGCAAATTTCCATGCGGTTGGGGGTTTCACTCAGAGCGTGAGACTACTGGCCGGATATCCTGGTCTGCGCGCGCAGATAGTGAATGAGAGTTTCCTCCAAGCACCCCGGAAGTGGGTGCCCGCCTGTGTTACCGGACAGAGTGGCAGAGCCAGGGGTCTTTGAGTGGGCGGAAAGCCCGCCTGATTATGCTAGCAGCTCTGACTGACTGAGCCTTACCCAGAGCCCTGTGCTGAGTGGAAATAGAGTGGGGAGTTGCCAGCTCTTTGAACCTCTTACTATCCAGGCAGAGGCAGCAACAACCCCATAGCTGGATTATCAGGCTACTAATTGAGGAAGGAAAGACTAGGAGAAAGGCTCCAGGAACACGGACTCTCTCACTGGCGGAGCCTATGAAAGCTAATGAGCCTCGACTGCGAACGAGACTAAAGCACAATACATGACATTGCCATAGAGACTTATCAACTGCAAACCTCTACCTGAGCGTGCCAAAGGGGCAGAACCCGGGGTACAGAGTCACCGACCAGGAAGAGGGAGAGAAAAGAAAAAGCAAGAAGATAACCTCTCAAAATCAAGAATAATCTGCAGACTTTATAACCTATCCCATTTTATTATATTTGTTCGTTTGTTTCTCTTATCTTCATTCTTGATACTTTTTTTCCTCCTCCAATTTGGCCGATTAACTCTCTGCCGGTCTTACTCTCTCCTCTCCTTGAACTACACTACCCATAAGTGTTACATCTCCCATTATCTTTTTTCTCCTCTTCCTTTCTCTCTATGAGGGTTGCACTCCCAAACCCTTAACTCTCTCTCTCTCTCCTTTCTTTTTTCTTCTTTTACTGGTTCCCTCTTTTTTTCTCTCTCTCTCTTTCTTTTCTCCCTCTATATTAGTTTCTTCCTTTCTCCTTTACATCTCCTCTCATTCAAACCTACAACAAATTATCTTATCTGGGACTCAAACTTATGTTTGTGGCATTTTGGGGGGTTTTTACTTCACCTTTTTAACTCACTAGCAGTGCTCCCATCCCTGGTTCTCCATTTTATCTAGTTCTTGTTCCACTAAATACAATAGTATTTTTTTAATTTGTCCCCCCATTTTTCTGTTCTCTTATTCCTCTCATCATTACTCTTAGACAACACCAACACCTAAAAGCAAATCATTTTATTCTTGACCAAAATTTTTTCCTTATTTGCTTTTTGTGGGTCCATACCGCCCCCCCTTTTTTTTCCTTTTTTTTTCTTTTTTTTCTTTTTTTGCCCCATTATTACTTTTCCCCAATTCAGGACCTCCATCACAGGCATTTTTTGTTATAATTCACAGTTCACCACAAGATTTTCTCAAGAAAAAGGGGAGAGGAGAGGAAAAAAGGAGGGGGGGAATAATTTCCTTTTTTAAAAATTATTATTTTATTTTTCTTTATTTCATTATTAATTTTTTTTAAAAAAACAACTCTTTGATTTTTTATTTTTTTTAACTTTTTATTCTTTATTAAATCTCATTAATACTATCAACAAATCCACCCTCAGATGCCATTAAGGAAGAGAAAATCGAATATCATGGATACAAAAGAAAGAGAGGTAACACAGCTAGATGAGGAAAAATCTATGGAGAAAAAATTTAATATATTGGAAACCTTGGAGCTAAATAACAGAGAATTCAAGATAGAAATCCTAAAAATACTCCGAGATATACAAGAAAACACAGAAAGGCAATTTAGGGAGCTCAGAAAACAACTCAATGAACACAAAGAATATATGTCCAAAGAAATTGAAACTATAAAAACAAATCAAACAGAGATGAAAAACTAAATTCACGAGCTGAAAAACGAAGTAACAAGCTTAGCTAATAGAACAGGTCAGATAGAAGAGAGGATTAGTGAAATAGAAGACAAGCAACTTGAGGCACAACAGAGAGAAGAAGAAAGAGACTCAAAAATTAAAAAAAATGAGATAGCCCTACAAGAATTATTTGACTCCATCAAAAAGAATAACATAAGAATAATAGGTATATCAGAGGGAGAAGAGAGAGAAAATGGAATGGAGAACATACTCAAACAAATAATAGATGAGAACTTCCCAAGCCTGTGGAAAAAACTAAAGCCTCAAATTCAAGAAGCAAACAGAACACCGAGTTTTCTTAACCCCAACAAACCTACTCCAAGGCATATCATAATGAAATTGACACAAACCAACAGCAAAGAAAAAATTCTCAAGGCAGCCAGGGAAAAGAAGAATACAACATATAAAGGAAGGCCCATTAGATTATCATCAGATTTCTCAGCAGAAACTCTACAAGCTAGAAGAGAGTGGACCCCAATATTTAAAGTCCTGAAAGAGAGAAACTTTCAGCCACGAATACTATACCCATCAAAGCTATCCTTCAAATATGAAGGAGAAATAAAAACATTCACAGATACAGAAAAGATGAGGGAATTTATCATCAGAAAACCCCCACTCCAGGAATTACTAAAGGGGGTTCTCCAATCAGATACAAAGAACAAAAAAAAAACAGAGCCACAAGTAAAAGCTCCAAGAAGAACACAATAAAACCAAATTTAAACTGTGACAACAACAAAAAGAAAGAGGGGGAGAAGATGGAGATTAACAGTAGCAAAGGACGATGGAGTGCAAAAGTACTCACAAAATAGTTTGCTACAATGAACAGGGTAGGGACCCTTTTCATTACTCAAAGGTAACCACCATTGAAAAAACCACCACAGAAGCACATGAGATAAAAAAGATAGCAACAGAGGAAAGATGTATGGAATACAACCAAATAAAAACAAAAGATAGAAAAACGAAAGAGAAGGATCAAACAAGACACAAAACTAACAGAAAGCAAGATATAAAATGGCAATAGGGAACTCACAAGTATCAATAATTACACTAAATGTAAACGGATTAAACTCACCAATAAAAAGGCACAGAGTAGCAGAATGGATTAAAAAAAAAAATTCAACTATATGCTGCCTACAGGAAACTCATCTAAGTAACAAGGATAAAAACAAATTCAAAGTGAAAGGCTGGAAAACAATATTCCAAGCAAATAACATCCAAAAAAAAGCAGGTGTAGCAATACTCATATTGGATAATGCTGACTACAAGACAGGAAAAGTACTCAGAGACAAAAATGGCCATTTCATAATGGCTAAGGGGACACTGAATCAAGAAGACATAACAATTCTTAATATATATGCACCAAACCAAGGAGCACCAAAATATATAAGACAGCTACTTATTGACCTTAAAACAAAAACTGACAAAAATACAATCATACTTGGAGACCTCAATACACCGCTGATGGCTCTAGATCGGTCATCCAAACAGAGAATCAACAAAGACATAGTGGCCTTAAACAAAACACTAGAGCACCTGGATATGATAGACATCTACAGGACATTTCATCCCAAAGTGACTGAGTATACATTTTTCTCCAGTGTACATGGATCATTCACAAGAATTGACCATATGTTGGGCCACAAAAACAACATCAGCAAATTCAGAAAAATTGAAGTTGTACCAAGCATATTTTCTGATCATAAAGCCTTGAAACTAGAATTCAACTGCAAAAAAGAGGAAAAAAATTCCACAAAAATGTGGAAACTAAACAACATACTTTTAAAAAATGAATGGGTCAAAGAAGAAATAAGTGCAGAGATCAAAAGATTTATACAGACTAATGAAAATGACAATACGACATATCAGAATCTATGGGATGCAGCAAAAGCAGTGATAAGAGGGAAGTTCATATCACTTCAGGCATATATGAACAAACAAGAGAGAGCCCAAGTGAACCACTTAACTTCCCACCTTAAGGAACTAGAAAAAGAAAAACAAAGACAACCCAAAAGCAGCCGAAGAAAGGAGATAATAAAAATCAGAGCAGAAATAAATGAATTAGAGAACAGAAAAACTATAGAAAAAATTAATAGAACAAGGAGCTGGTTCTTTGAAAAGATCAATAAAATTGACAAACCCTTGGCAAGACTTACCAAGGAAAAAAGAGAAAGAACTCATATAAACAAAATCCAAAATGAAAGAGGAGAAATCACCACGGACACCGTAGATATACAAAGAATTATTGTAGAATACTATGAAAAACTTTATGCCACTAAATTCAACAACCTAGAAGAAATGGATAAATTCCTAGAACAATACAAACTTCCTAGACTGAGTCAAGAAGAAGCAGAAAGCCTAAACAGACCTATCAGTAGAGAAGAAATAGAAAAAACCATTAAAAACCTCCCCAAAAATAAAAGTCCAGGCCCTGACGGCTATACCAGTGAATTTTATCAAACATTCAAAGAAGACTTGGTTCCTATTCTACCCAAAGTCTTCCAAAAAATTGAAGAAGAAGCAATACTTCCAAACACATTTTATGAGGCCAACATAACCCTCATACCAAAACCAGGCAAGGATGGCACAAAAAAAGAAAACTACAGACCAATATCTCTAATGAATACAGATGCTAAAATACTAAACAAAATACTAGCAAATCGAATACAACAACATATTAAAAAAATAATACATCATGATCAAGTGGGATTCATCCCAGAATCTCAAGGATGGTTCAACATACGTAAAACGGTTAACGTAATACACCATATCAACAAAACAAAGAACAAAAACCACATGATCTTATTAATAGACATTGAAAAGGCTTTCGATAAAATACAACACAATTTTATGTTTAAGACTCTCAACAAAATGGGTATAGAAGGAAAAGATCTCAACATGATAAAGGCCATATATGATAAACCATCAGCTAACATCATATTAAATGGCACTAAACTGAAGGCTTTCCCCCTTAAATCAGGAACAAGACAGGGTTGTCCACTCTCTCCACTCTTATTTAATGTGGTACTAGAGGTTCTCGCCACAGCAATCAGACAAGACAAAGAAATAAAAGGCATCCATATCGGAAAAGAAGAAGTAAAGGTATCACTTTTTGCAGATGATATGATCCTATACATCGAAAACCCCAAAGAATCCACAAAAAGACTACTAGAAACAATAAGCCAATACAGTAAGGTCGCAGGATACCAAATTAACATACAGAAGTCAATAGCCTTTCTATATGCCAACAATGAAACAACTGAGAAGGAACTCAAAAGAATAATCCCCTTCACGATTGCAACAAAAAAAATAAAATACTTAGGAATAAACATAACAAAGAATGTAAAGGACTTATATAATGAAAACTATAAACCATTGTTAAGGGAAATTGAAAAAGATATAATGAGATGGAAGAATATACCTTGTTCTTGGCTAGGAAGAATAAATATAATCAAGATGGCTATATTACCCAAAGCAATATACAAATTCAATGCAATTCCCATCAAACTTCCAATGACGTTTTTTAAAGAAATAGAGCAAAAAATCATCAGATTTATATGGAACTATAAAAAACCCCGAATAGCCAAAGCAATCCTAAAGAAAAAGAATGAAGCTGGGGGCATTACAATACCTGACTTCAAACTCTATTATAGGGCCACGACAATCAAAACAGCATGGTATTGGCAGAAAAATAGACACTCAGACCAATGGAACAGAATAGAAAGTCCAGAAATAAAACCACATATATATAGTCAAAGAATTTTTGATAAAGGGGCCAACAACACACAATGGAGAAAAGAAAGCCTCTTCAATAAATGGTGCTGGGAAAACTGGACAGCCACATGCAAAAGAATGAAACTGGACTACAGTTTGTCTCCCTGTACTAAAATTAACTCAAAATGGATCAAAGATCTAAACATAAGACCTGAAACAATTAAGTACATAGAAGAAGACATAGGTACTCAACTCATGGACCTGGGTTTTAAAGAGCATTTTATGAATTTGACTCCAATGGCAAGAGAAGTGAAGGCAATAATTAATGAATGGGACTACATCAGACTAAGAAGATTTGCTCAGCAAGAGAAACTGATAACAAAATAAACAGAAAGCCAACAAAATGGGAAATGATATTTTCAAACAACAGCTCAGATATGGGCCTAATATCCAAAATATACAAAGAACTCATAAAACTCAACAACAAACAAACAAACAAATAATCCAATAAAAAAATGGGAAGAGGACATGAACAGACACTTCTCCCAGGAAGAAATACAAATGGCCAACAGATACATGAAAAGATGCTCATCTTCATTAGTTATTAGAGAAATGCAAATCAAAACTGCAATGAGATACCACCTCACACCTGTTAGATTAGCTATTATTAACAAGACAGGTAATAGCAAATGTTGGAGAAGCTGTGGAGAAACAGGAACCCTCATACACTGTTGGTGGGAATGTAAAGTAGTACAACCATTATGGAAGAAAGTATGGTGGTTCCTCAAAAAACTGAAAATAGAACTACCTTATGACCCAGCAATCCCTCTACTGGGTATATACCCTAAAAACTCAGAAACATTGATATGTAAAGACACATGCAGCCCCATGTTCATTGCAGCATTGTTCACAGTGGCCAGGACATGGAAACAACCAAAAAGCCTGTCAATAGATGACTGGATAAAGATGATGTGGCACATGTACATTATGGAATACTACTCAGCCATAAGAAATGATGACATCGGATCATTTACAGCAAAATGGTGGGATCTTGATAACATTATACGAAGTGAAATAAATAAATCAGAAAAAAACAGGAACTGCATTATTCCATACGTAGGTGGGACATAAAAGTGAAACTAAGAGACATTGATAAGAATGTGGTGGTTACGGGGGGAGGGGTGAAAGGGAGAGGGAAAGGGGGTGGGGGAGGGGCACAAAGAAAACTAGATAAAAGGTGACAGAGGACAATCTGACTTTGGGTGATGGGTATGCAACATAATTGAATGACAAGATAACCTGGACTTGTTATCTTTGAATATATGTATCCTGATTTATTGATGCCGCCCCATTAAAAAAATAAAATTATTAAAAAAAAAAAAAGAAATTCATAAGCCGAGTACTTCAGAATTCATTTGCAAAAAGTAATTACCGATTTGGACACCTGATGCCCACATATCCAGATATGTTGCGATAGTTTAACCTCACATACAACACAGAAAATAGAAAATCTAATATGTGAACTCTTTTACTAAGAAACATAACCCAGAAAAGCCTGTTGTCACTTTTTAACAGACTGCAAATCAATAAGTGATGTCGGGTTTTACTTTGGTAATGTTAGGATGTTGACTTCAGTACTAAGTGGTTGGGACAGAAGGTAAAAAGTTTCTTATTTCAGAACTATAGACTTTAGTAATCTTTGTGACCAGCTCAAGAGTTGTACCACCTTGTGGGGAGAATGGTGTAATCTATGGCTGTCACTCTAGTCTCTCCTACTACTGTTTCTGCCCAGGGAGGGGGAACACATTACATTAAAGTGGAAATTACCAATACCCAAACAGAGAGAGTATAATATAACAAAAACAACTGTCTCAGTCTCGTTCTCATTGAGAATAAATAAACGTGCTATTATTCCTGCTGCTGTCAGACAGAATCACATCTGAGTCACATCAACAGAGCTGACTCTATCTGGATTTTTAACTTCTAAGATCCTTGGAGAAAAACAGCTAACAGAACTCAGAAACAAAAGGAACTCCATGATGTGCCATGTTCACGATCAGGACAATCTTGCTTATTTTGTTTAAAGTTATAGAAAAAAAAGAGAGAGAGAACTTACTTTTATTTCTACCTTGACCCCTTTCTAAATATATTATTTCTGGCACATCATGTAACATTCTGTGCCTCAGGTTTTTTTCATGTACTTAGATTGAAGTAATAATAGTATCTATCCTATAGGTTTTTGAAAAAGTCAATTAAAAGATATTAAATGTCCTAACATCTGTATTATACTATATAGTTGACAGGAATAATTAATGGAAGTAGCAGTAGTAGCAATAACAAAAAAAGCCACAAACACATTAATATTTCTGCAGGAAAAGATACAAATAGTCACACTTAGAGGAATAAACAGGGGAATATCATTAGCCAGATGCAGGTGAAGGTCTGGTTTTGCTGCTAAGTAAGCTTTATGGCCAAATTTATAACAAAAACAACACAAAAGATAAAACGAACAACTTCTTTTACATCTCAGAATCATAGATTACATGATTTTGGATTTGAACTAAGAAACTGATATAGATAAACCAAACTTTATTATGGAAATAGGATTATTAAATCCCCCCCAGCCTCCCTGCATTTTGACTAAGTTCTTCTCAGTTGACTTTCCTACCTGATCTAATACCCTAATTTCTAAATTATCCCTTTGTTCTTTTTTTAACTCTCTAAAGTCTCCACATTGTTAGGCTGGGTTCTCTAGCATAATAGGAAGATACACACTCAAAAAATTTGATGTCAAGGATTAATCTCACCTAACAGCCTCCTTGCCAGGTCTTCCTGTTTTCATTCAACCCATTCTCTACCCAGTAGTGACTGATCTTTTAAAAGTAAAAATTGAGACACATCATCTTTCAGCTGAAATCTTTCAGGATGCCTCCCCAGACTCACTTCACAGAGACCGAACTTTTTAAATACAGTGCAGAGGCCTTAAGTGATGGGCTCCCCACCTCTGTCCAGCCTCATCTTCCTGCTCAGCATCCATTCCCATCCACACATTCCTGATTCCGTCCAGCTGAATGGTCTGCCGTTCTTCGAATAGATAGTAATTCCTTACCTCTGCTCTTCTGCTCAAACTGCCCTGGCCCCAGTGAGGTGTGCTGGGGGACCAGCACTCAGCCTTAGTCCTGGGCTCTCAGACTTCATTTCCTCTGCGAAGTCTACGCTGACCTCTCCCTTTGTCCTGTGAGCTCATGCCACATCTTAAGCCTGTTGCTCTCATACAGGGGTCACATTGCTACCCGGGCTGCATTACCGCCCAGTGACACACTGCAATCACAAGGCCTCTCTCCTTCCCTGATTCGTCAAGCAGAAATCCTTAGTACAGCAACGAGCATAGACATTTTACAAAGTGTGTGCTTAGTAAATATCTGCTTTGTGGGAACACTGCTTCACAGACTTTGTCACCAAAACAATAAATGGTAAAGGAAAATGAAAAGCCCTCCTCCCCCCACTAACCTGAAAGTTGAAGATACCCTTCAGGGTCTTTTATTTATAACATCAGTTGTATGTCCGTTGTCTGTGGTTCTCATGAAAGAACTCTAGACACTTGAGCACTTCGGTTGAAGACAACTCTCCGCTTATTACTGGCTTTATTAACCACACTGGAAATAAACTCGCTTTTAAACAGGTATCACCAGCACTAGACAAAGATTAGAGTCTGGCGAGTGAGATCTTGCTTGGAAATTGCTTTAAAGTTTTCAGCAAAGAAAAATGCCAAGGGAGGATTTGGAGCTGTAGAATTTCCCACCACTTCCAAGAGCAGGTTTTCTCCTTTTTTCTTTTTTTCTTTATGGGTTGATAACATTTGCTTACATGCCAATGCCCGAATGACCCTGACCAATATCTTCGGAGCGTATCTGTGGTAAGGAGAAAAATATTCCAAGCAAAACAATGCTGAGTGTGTTCACGGAAACTCTGAAAGGATTGCCTGCCAGGATCCAAACACATGTTGGAGGTATTGAAATACCACTTGGAGAGACTGCTAAGGAGTACATGCCAAGTGTACGGAGGCAAAGAATTAAAGAAGATTTTTTTCTAAGTACTAAGACACATTGACCCTGTCATACTTGTCATTCTTTCTCTCTTATCTTTACTACTACATATGTATATATATTTTTTCTAGAATGAGGTTTTCTTCCAGAGCAAGCCCTGGTGGGAGTTTACTGAGCAAATGCAGAAACTCTTGCTTAGGGGACATCCTTTCTAAGATTCTCTTTCTACATCTTAGCTCTAATTAGAAAAAGTGTTACTGATTTACTGGTTTCAGCAGGTGTTCAGAGGAGGGCAATGCCACACTGTGACTTATTCATGGTTTGGCACCTGGAAAAAACGACCAGGACCCTAGGATTTCTAATACCACTCATCACAAACCATCTCCAGGGCATAGAAAGGACTACATGGCATCGCTGTCCCTGCTCTGCCCTAAATCTCAAAGGTCCAGGTAGACCCTCAAATTATTTTTCTCAATTTCACACACACACAAAAGCACCAAAATAGAAACCCCTGGAGAAAACAGTATTTATGAGGCCCAGAAAGAATTTTAGGAGACCTTTCCCTGTTTATTTGAGACCTGGTCACTCACCATCAAGGAAGGCTGGTTTCACAGTGCCACCCTATAAAAATAAAAATGCAAAAACCACAGGAAAATGGAACACAGTCTCCAAACTTCTGGATCAAGCCTGGGAGGTATTCACTTCTCCATCACATACACTCTACCTTCCACCTGGGCCTCAAAAGCTGTGGCTGAACGGTCAAGATGACCCACAATACCATTTGCCATGAGGAAACCAAGCCCCAAACAGTAACGTGTGAGTTCATGCATTCTAATATCCAAAGGGAAATGTTGCTTCCCCTTCTTTATCTGGGAGTTTTGTTGGTGATAACAGCCCCACTTGAAATGGGGAAAGAACACGTATCTTGCACCCTTCCCATAAGATCCTTCAAAGATGCAAGCAAGATTATAGATTTAGTGGGTCCCAGGACCATTGTGTGTGTGTGTGTGTATTTGTGTGTGTGTGTATTTGTGTGTGTGTGTGTGGGGGGGGTGACAAGGACAGAAAAAAAGAAAGCAAGATGGGAATGGTAAGGATTTCTTCCCTTGTTTCAGTCTTATAAGGTACTGCTGAAAAACCTACAGAAAAGCATCTTAAATCATGGTAAATTACACACTGCACACTGGTGACTCGGTCATGGAAAATTATGAAGCTACGTGATGTCTCATTTGTTGTGCTGAAAACAAATGTAAATAAATTACTGGGAGAATCTCATTTACATTTAGACATTCATCCTGATACATGACATGACTACCGATTTTTTAAAAAGATACTTGGAGAAAAAATGCCACTCATTAAATCCAGATCATGCAGATTATAGGAGTTTGATTTGGTATGGGGTTTTCAAAGCAAGGAAAACCTACACTTTTCAATAGTTAGAAACATCCACTCCTACCACAAAGACATATGCAGATAGGAAAAAGGGGCATTAAGCTCACTGTCACTTCTCTCTTTCCAATGCCCTGCCTGTCACCATTCAGAGAGCACACTCCTGACCCACTGCCAGTGGGTAACTAGCCAGGGATGGCTTGTAGCAAGCCATTCATACTCATCCCACTCTGAAACCCATGGCAGGCAGCCGGCAGGGGTTAGTGGGACAGAATGGAGTTTACTGGCTCCTGTAGGAATCAAACCCATGAGCGATCTCATTAGCACTGTGCATTGACCAAAGGAGCTACAAATCCACAGACTCTCATTGGCCATTGAGTGCGCGGATGCCCTGCACGAAGATGCCGCTGACCTGAGGCTGATAGAAAGTGCAGGAGATGTATGGGGTTTGAGCAAAAACCTTGTAGGGTTCAGGTCTTGGGTAACTGTTAGGCTTGCTGCCATGCCTAATTGATTCCATCCACCTCTCCAAGATTCTGTCCAGATAACCCAAGCAAAGGCAAGGACTTACAGAACAGAGAAAGTTGTGGAATAAGGACTATAATGTCAGGAAGTCAGACAGGCACTTAACACCGAGTTTGGAGAACCATTCTACGAAGAGCGTAAAAAAGCCACAGCAACGATGGATGGGACTTGTTTCTGGGGCTACTCTTCTACGCTTAGCACACTTTGTGCAATATTGTTCCTTCTACTTCAGATACAGCAATGCATCTTCATGCCTTGCCTTTTAAGTGAGGGCCAGAGACTCAACTTTATTATTATTTATTTTCTTTGAAGCTGTGACCAGGGCTTCTCATTCCAGCCATTAAATGCCTTCCCATCTCTCTCTTTTTTTTCATTTCCCCACCTCAACAGATATATCAAAAAGTTGTTGAGGTCTGCTCTCTGCCCCACAAAGGGGAAAATACAACCATTTCCCAAATAGGGACATTATGGGGACATAGCCACATCCTCACCCTCGTCCCCAGCAGAGCATTTACATAAGCCTGAAGAGGTCTGAGAGTTTATTGGTTAAGAGAAAAAATAAGCAGGCCATGAAATAATTATTTTTCATTGTGCCCTGCCAAAACCATCCAGCCAAAGGCTAAATTGAGCTGCTATTGTGATTATTTGAACTGTGGAGCCAAAAGTCTTTGCTGCAAAGCATCCAAGCTGTCCTAAATTTTGTTCTGATGGCTAGTTTTCATTCTGGCTCAGACCCTGAAAAAAAAAAAAAAAAAAAAAAGGGTCTCCGAAAGAGGTGGGCGGAGAGCTGCTATATCCAGACCCAGGTCAATTACAGATTTAGGGCCATTCGGAGAACTTGATCATTAACAAATCACTTCCTGAAACTGAGGACTCCCATATGCAAATGACAGGCTGCTCATATGTACACAGTGAGGCAAGGAAATTAAAGCCAAGGGTTCCCAAATTTACCGACAGTCATTGTCTTTTAATGCTGATTGTACTCAATAGCAAATGAGTTCTTCCCATGGTCCGCAATGCTGTGAGGATACAGCAATGCTGACTTAATGGGACCAGTGACCCCATGCTTGCCTGGTACCTTATCAGGTGCATCTAGTGACTCCTGGAGTCCATGACTCAGGAGAGGGGCCCTAGGAAGCAACGTAGACTCTGTTCAGAGTGGCACCCCTAGGATCCAAGCAATACTTTCCAATTGCAGGACTCAACAGGCATGTGATAGGAGGAGGAAGAAAAGGGGTCAGGCAGGCTGACAGACCAATGGGATGAGAGTGGTTACGTCTGTCACATCCTTAAATAAACATCCCTTTGTCTTCTAGGCTGGACACATTTTGGACTACTACTAACCTAGGAAGGCGGCTCAGAGCACTGCCAAGTCAGTTATCTTTTACAAGCCATTCCGTCCCTCCACTTTGGCCAAGATCCACTCCCAATGGAGAAAAGAAGCCAATGAAGTATTTTAATCTGATGCATTATCCTAGCAAAACATACACTGGGTTTGCCTCTAAAGGGTCTCCTAGTTTTCCTGCAACTTTCCTCTCAATATATTTTAAGACATAGCATCAGGTGTGATTGCATATTAATCCCATGTAGACCACTAAGATCAATCTGGAGGGTCCGAGTGGAGGTGGGTGCACGGAGAAGCTCTGGAAGTCACTCTTGCCTCCAGCATCTGCATGGCATCCAGGAGGAGTTTCCTGAAGCCTCAGGTAACTCCCACTTCCCATTAGGACAAATCTGATTTGTCCTCAAGCCAGTTCCTCAATTTAGGGAGATACTAAAATCCCCAAATGACAGTGAGGATAGGTTTTTACCATTTCTTGGACCTCCTTGAAAGAAAGGCAAAATCTTTTCTTTGTGAACAAAGAATGGGGTCTTCCTTGGCATACTTCGGTTGTGATATAATTTACTCCTCTACCCACTCATCTCCCCACCCTCTGACCTCAAACGAAAAGTTGCTAATGAGGCAATGGAATGCTCACCCTCCCAGATATCAAGAACCTATAAATGGTGATGACTATCCACGTCAACATTAGCCCCTCGATTGACCATCAGGACCAACCAGTTTTAGGTCCCTCTGTGAAAATCACTATGGAGGGTAAAGAATGAATAGACAGGCCATCTTTCAAGTACAGATGGTAGCTAGAAGACACATCATAACAGTCAAAAGACATCATCAAACTAAAAGTTACATTTGGAAAACAAAATGGTTCTGCAATGAACAATGGGGACATTACTGTATATCGTTTTCAAGAAAATTTGAGAACTATCCATACTTCAGGCTAGGATAGATGGGTTCTGTTTGTCATGGTGGCTTCCCAATACCACTAAAGGTTAGAGTCCCAAGGGACCTTAGCGATGACCCACTCCACACCCAACCACATGAATGAGCCATGAGCATCATTCATTCATCATCAGATATATATAATGGTTGCCCTTGATTCTTAATCTCTATCTTCTCTCTGCCCTGTCTTTCCTTTTGCTTTTTTCCATTTTGACCTTTCTCATCTTCTATTCCTCCCTAAGGGTGCCTTAGGTCTTTCCTCCTGACAGCTATCAATATTATAACAACAACAACAACAAGAATAACAACCGCAACCCCAAAGACATCTACAGCACTAAATGTGTTAGGAGCTACTCCGAGTGCTTTTACATCCCCCACTTCACTGACTCTGCACAACAGCCCTATGAGGTAGATACTATTACTTTTTCATGTTACAATACATGAGCAAACTGAGGTGCAGAGAGAGTAAGTAACTAGTTCAGGAGCACTCCACTGATTAGCAACAGAGATACCGTTTGCAACAGGCAAGCCTTGCTTGTGACCATAATATGGATCGCCTCTGTTACTAAAAGCTGTTGTGTGTCCACTACGGGTCAGTCCAGTGCTAACTGAGTACTCGACAAACACTGGTTCACTTACCCCTCTCCACCACGACATAAGGTGTTTTAATAACATCCTTCCCACTGTACATGAGACCACAAAGGCAGGAAGGGTTGTAGAAAGACACCCAAGGTCATTCTTCCAGGAAGGAAGTAGCCCTGGGTTTTGAGGCTGGTCACCTGACTGTGTAGCCAGGGCTTCTGGACTCACCCCCACCTTCATCCTGAACCTGCCTGGGACTAAAGGGCGTGGGGACCAGGATGGCCCAGTCAGTCCCGGAGTCTGTCCTGTCATGAAGTTTAAAAATGTCTTTAGAAAACTAGGAAAGAGGGGAGATGCTTTTGTGTTGTGAAAACAAGGCAAGAATTGTCTAGCAGGTTCATGAGGAACGACTTGGCCAGTTTCTATTGTTAAAAATAAAAGGTCAACAGGGTAACGTGGACTTCGAATCCCTGTGGCCAAAAATAAATACCTTTTTAAAAATCCTAAAATAACATTTGCCTGGGGCTTTTGGTTCTTCCTTCTGGGGTAAATCAATATTATTCGCTGAAGAAGTAGATGCACAAGAAAATTAACGCAACTGGTTCATGGTCAAGGGCAGTGAGAAAGCAAAGGCTGTCCACAGATCATTGAAAACTCGTTCTAGTCATTTTCAAATGCTCATGGTTTCCCACCACCTATGAGGAGGTTCGCCAGTAAGACAGTGACAAGTCTGCACACATGACCTCTTATCCTTGAACACACTTCTTTTTTTTCTTCAGTTAAGAGGATGGGAGGCAGAGACAGACTTTTGCATGCAACCCGACCGGGATCCACCCGGCATGCCCACTAGGGGTGATGCTCTGCTAAACTTGGGCATTGCTCCATTGCTGAGCAACAGAGCTCTTCTTAGCACCTGAGGCAGAGGCCATGGAGCCATCCTCAGTGCCCAGGGCTAACTTGCTCCAGTCAAGCTATGGCTGCAGGACAGGAAGAGTGAGAGAGAGAGAGAGAGAGAGAGAGAGAGAGAGAGAAGCGGGGGGGGGGGGGGGGATCAGAGAAGCATATGGGTGCTTCTTCTCTGTGCCCTGACCAGGAACCAAACCCAGAACATCCACACGCCAGGCCAATGCTCTACCACCACTGAGCCAACCAGCCAGGGCCTGAACACACTCTTATGTAGAAAGGTTCAAACGCAGCCTGTGTTAACATAACACAAAAACCCAGAATCAGGACATTTGAGATTGTAAACAGAAGGAAACAATTAAAGCCAATCATCCTGGGAAATACTAGATGAATGTTCATTATACAAATTATTTTTAAGAGAGAGGACCACACCGTAGTCTTTGGAGAACCCTGTCCTGGAAAACCGCTAATATAATGTTACGTGGGTAATAGTCCCATTACATTACCGTCACCATGGTCATTTTCATTCTGATTTCCTGTTCTCTCTTTCACATACTATTTCTACCCAGGATAATACAGGGTCTAAGAGCAGAGAAGAAACAGCTGAGAAAGGAAAATGCCTGCAAAACGATGAAAAGTGAAATGCCAGCAGAGAACAACCTTTGCCTTCTCTTCCCCCGGAGGTCAACCGTGCGTGGCGACCTGACACTCTACCATTAGTAGCCCAGCCTCTCTCTCATCTGGCCTGCTGAGCCCAGTGGAACTTGTAGCAACTCGTGACTTTATTCCCACCTGAGCTGGAGGCATGAACAGGGCCCCGACCTGTGGCCTGTGAGACAGCCACCACTGTACACAGTGACTAAGCCATCCACCTCTCGATTCCAGCCCATGGGCCCCACGAAGCAACAGGGCACCTTTCCCTTTGAGGCAAAGAAAGAGAGGTAGACATGCTTTGTTTCCATTAAATTCAGCAAAGACTAAGGACCAAACTGGTCCCGTTTATTAGAAGAACTTGCAAATGGCTAGAGTTTTGAGGACATCATTCCACATAAAAAAGTATGTAAAATATATAGTCAGTTAAGGCTATTCAATATTTCTTTCCAGAGAGTTATAGGTGGACTTGGGGAAGTTCAGGGCTCCCACAAAACGGTGATTAAGCAGCACCTCTGCCCTGAGTTTGGCTGAAATGCTGTAATGTTTTACATATGATAACACATGTGGCTCTCCATGCGAGGATGTCTGATTGGGAGCACTATTAATGTGTAGCCTTTTCTAGCAAAACCTGCCTAAGGGATTAGTACCCCCCCAAAAGTTCAGTTGAATATTAACTGCATTAACTTGGCCAGCTGCAATGTCCTACTTACACACAAACAGCCTACAGTGTCTTATGGATGACTTGCTTAACAAAAAAACATTCCACACGGAGCCCACTGCCGGGACATTGTGCTCCATCACGAGTGAAGCCTTCCTGCCAACCCTGGAGGAGACTCGGTCTAGGGTATGAATGGTTTCACTCCACTGCTAGAATGTCCCTAACCGGGAAGCACCCATTGCTTTTCTAAATTTTACTGTGAACCAAGTCCCCCAATATTATTTGGAAAGACATACCTCATAAGGAAAGACTTTCAAATATTTTATATAAATTTAAAAAATGATCACCCACCATAAAGGTCACATGTTTATCCTGTTCCCAAAACAAACTGCCCCCAGATCAACTTTCTGTTGACTATAATAATTCCCAAAAAAGTACAGAGGACAATTTTATCCCTAGTACCCTCCGCCCCAGAAAAAAGAATGAATGAAGCTTAAACCCATAATACAAACAAAAGCAAGGATGAGCAATCTTAGCCCAATGGCAGGCACCATCTTAGACAAGATGAGCGTCCCCAAACCCCACGAGTGACCTCCCTCTGTCCTTATACTGTAGTTCATTGTCAGATGCATTCTTTAGCCCTTACAAGCCATCTGTACAAAGGGATCCAGTGTCATTAGATATTAAGTTAAATCTCAGGGCCTGCAAGATTTTTTCCTGCGTAATGCTGTACATTTAATTGTTCTTGCCAGTTAGCAATGCAATTACGTTGTCTAGAAGTGGAGACAAACAATAGATTTTAGTATTGAAACAGGAACTGAAACTGTAGGTAGAGAGCCACAAACCATGCCATTAAACTGGAATTAAAGCTATATATGACAAAGGGGGTAGGGGGACAGAGAGGGACTTCTCCTGGGGCCATGATGGGGCATGATGTAGTGTGCAGATGATGTTTTGTTGAGTTGTACACTTAACACCTGATGGTCCTGCAAACCAGTGTCACCACAATAAATTTAGTGTGGGAAATGCTACATGTGAGAAGAACACGGTTCACGTCCACCAATCACCAACCCCCGCTGGAACACGGGAGGTCGCACCTGAGTTCCTAGTTTGGGATGGGATTCTGTCAAAACTCAGGTGTAACAATATGACACAATAACGCAGACAAATACAGATAAGATACAACGCTTGCCCTTATTTAAGGGTGAGACGAAGACAGGTGGCTCTCTCTCAGGAGTGTCACCTATGCACATTCCTGTGTCAGGTTAGCTCTTTGCTAACCTTCATGCCTAAATCAAGGTTTTCTAAATTTACTGTCCAAGTTGGGAAGAAGAGCAAACAACAACTGGTTGATATTCATCCCCATTTTCTAGGAAGTATAACAAGAATCGGAAAATTCAAAGGATGAGCAGAGATGACCTTGCATCTCCCCTGGGATCCCATTCCTAGAATTTCTACACAACTTCTGCACACATCACCTCCATGGACTTATGTTATTTCTCTTCATATCATCCATGAAAGGATACAGACTTTAGAGAGAGGCAGCTGAGTTTTCAGCTTTATGGAAGCACAGAATTCAGGCTTTGTCCCCATTCCCACTCCCCAGAGAGAGACCCAGAAGAACTTCATGCCTCCATGGAGGAGACAAGTAGAGCAGATGGAACCAGAAGACTGCTCTGTTGGGAAGACTGTGAAAAAGATAGATGAAAAGAACCCTCAGTGGAGGCAGAAATGTCACTCGTGCCTATAGACAGCTGGGGCCAGTAAACACAAGCCCCTGGTCCTTTTGAGAACTGACTGACCAAGATTGGATGCCAAGTTCAGAGGAGGCCCAAGTTTGGCCTGTTTAGCTGAACTTGCAACACTGTAGTCTCGATCAAAAAATAATTCTTCCCAAGAGAATGGTAAGAGAAACTTTTGGGTTGAATTTTCTGTCTTCAGGAACAGCAAATTTTATGAGTCAGCCATCAATATTTGCCCTCAAATGCACAATTAGTTTTTCTGACAAAATAAAGTGGCAATAAATAAATAAATACTTCCAGTTTCTGGAAATTAGTACAAAATGTTAAAAAAAAAAACCAAAATAAATCGAAACAGCTACATGCAGTTAAAGGGTTTGTATACCGGCCATCTACTCAACCGCATGAATATAAGACACCAAAGCTCATGTTAAATTTGTCGACGACTCTGCCTGGCCTCTAGCCTGCTTTCTGCTTACATGCAAAGAGACTCTTCACAATAGCTTTCCTGGCAAAAATACTAAGTATTGGCACCCTACACCCCTGTTTTCTGAAAATCAAGGACTCAACCAAAAACCACGTTAGCCATCTCTATGCTATAACCCTTAACCCTCCAGAAAAATATCTGTCCCATTTCCTCTTTAATTCAAAAGTCATTGTGCATCACTAGATCTCAGAGTTTCAAACGAGTTCTCTAAAATACCAAAAAGAAAAAAAGAAAGAGGAGGAATTAATTCTAACCCTTACCTTCAGCACCTTGGGAGACTTTTGGCCATGACTTACCTGTATAAATAGAAAAAACTAATTGACTACAGAAATGCCCATGGGCGATTATGCACTGCTAATGACGTGGTCAGCTTGTGCATGACTAACCAGCTGGTGGGAGCAGTGTAAAAAAAGCAGAGGGCATACAGTAATAAGAAAAATGGATGAGCAGCCCTCTTTGAAAGCAATCCATGAAAATATATATATTTTTTATATTCACGAACTTGGAAACTGACTGTAAAAGATGATCAACTTGCACAACTGACCAGGAAACAGATCAGGCCCCCTGACAACTGTTTGTGTCTTCAAAATTCACTAAATAGGAGAGACAGGTAAGAAAATACACCTACCAGCTTCCAAACCGATTGGCTTCAACAGGTCCTGCCGGTTGTCATGAAGCTAATTTCCTAATTCATTGCGAAACACGTTATGTAAAGTTCAAAACCATGACTGGGCTTTGCGTCCATTCAATTCTCTCTCTGGAGCACTCTGCTAGACCACACTTGGCTTTAACTACTGCCAGACCAATTCATTAAGAAAAAGAGGGTATCGTCTTGAGCCAGAATATTTATACACTTGACTCAGAAACAATCTATTCTAAGGGACATTTTCCCCTGAGCTAAATGCACCATGGGGCTTTCCTATTCATAAAATTCTTTAGCTGGTCTACAAGTCCCTTAAGTGAGGAGAAAGACATACAAAAAAAGAAAAATGCAATTTCCCAAAAGAAAGAAAATGCCCAAGGTGAGGCATAGCTTCAGGCTACTTATAAAGCAGAAAACTTCTTTTTTCTCATTGACTCTGATTGTACAACTAATATTTACTCAGTCTAGTCCTCCCTGAAGCCCAAGGGACAGGCACTTCCCAGCCACAGAAAAGAAAACAACCAATATTCTGTATCCTTGCCACCATACCAGATCCCACCCTTTCTCTAGGATGCTGCCTAGGTTGTTAAAGAGACAAGAAGATGGTTCAGGCACGGAGCCCTACAACAATGCATGCGCACATGCACTCACAAGGTACATGTGATCTCACATGTATTCTTATCCAAACGTGCATTACCCAGGTGATCAGAGAACAGGACTGCTTCCTTTCCTTCCTTTCCCTTCCCTTCTCTTCCTTCCCTTCCCTTCTCCCTTCTCTATGGTCAGCACCCCTTTTCCCAGTCAGACTTCTCACACCTTTGCCACAAATCACAAGTTGGACCTAACACTCAGGTATACATACGACAAACACATCATCTTGACTGGAACAATCAACCATTTTCCTGATGACCTCCAAAGCAAAGGGTCATTCACAACAAGTCTATGTACCTGAGAGATGTCACAGTGTCCAGAGATCTGAGTTCTGCTGCCAAACAAAGCTGTGTGTGCTTGGGCATACTGCTTAGCCTTTCTGAGCCCCAGCTTAATCACTTACAAAATGAAGGGTCAGACCGGCTGATCTCTAAACTACCTTCCAGTTCAAATATTTTCGTTTTATTTTCCCTGTGCTCATTGAAAATTAATGGATTAGCAAAGTTTGGCTGAAGAGTCATCAAAATACTCCAGAGTTGTGCTGTCCAGTAAGGTAGCCATCGGCCATAGGCTGCTATTAGACACCTGAAATGTGACTAGTGTGGATTTCAAACACTTATTATCCAAAAGAAAAAAATAAAATAAAAGAAGCTCCTTAAAAAATAGTAATATTTAGGATATATTGTATTAAAGTACATAATTTAAATTAAATTTACTTTTTTCTTCTTTAATGTGGCTTCTAGAAAATTAATGAAAAACTGTGACTCACATTATATTTCTGTTGGGTAGCAACGCTGTCTCTACAGGAGAGCTTGGCATGGATGCCACAGTGGGTCCACGGCCTATTTTTATATACCCTAAAAGGTAACAAGAGTTTTTCCATCTTCAAAGAGTTCTTTTATAAAGAGAGAGAAAGAGAGAGATGGTGTGACAAAGATCATGTGTGGGCAGCAGAGGCTAAAATCGTTTACTGTCATGCCCTTTGTAGAGAAAGTTTGCTGACCTTCCCTCCCGCCTTTCCCCACAGGGTTTGTATGCTATAGTAGTGGTCCCCAACCTTTTTGGGGCCACGGACTGGTTTAATGTCAGAAAATATTTTCACGGACCGGCCTTTAGGGTGGGACGGAAAAATGTATCACGTGACCAAGACAAGTGTCAAGAGTAAGTCTTAGATAGATGTAACAGAGGGAATCTGGTAATTTTTAAAAAAAATAAAACATCGTTCAGACTTAAATATAAATAAAATGGAAATAATGTAAGTTATTTATTCTTTCTCTGTGGACCGGTACCACATGGCCCATGGACCAGTGGCCCGGGGGTTGGGGACCACTGTGCTATAGTCATACCCAGTCTGGAACGCAGGGCCAGAGAAATTAGGCTTGGAGAGGGTCCCCCCCCCAATTACCATAATCTTGCCATTGTCCTCATGGGGTGCAGAGGAGAAGAGGACGGTCCCAGAAGGAGAAGGAAGACATAGTGCAGAACTCAATGCTGTGTTCCCCGGGGGAACCATAGCGGCAGCAATGCTTGCATCAACTGCTTCAAGTTTGACAGATTTTGTTTTCCCTCTTAAGAGAACATGAAGAAATTTAGCCTGGGGGTAGGAGACATATGACAATTTTAACCAAAAATTGTAGCTTCGGGAGGTGGGAGGGGGTCATTCAGTATGACCAACCATCTCTGTTTGTCCAGAACTGAGGGGTCCCTGGAATATGGGACTTTTCCATGTGCTACAGTGAAAAAAAATAGGGACAGTCCTGGGTGAACCAGGACACATTGGTCACTTTAAATTCGAACAGTGAAAACTAGGCTACTATCTAGAGGAGATAAAGGATGCAATGCTAACCGCATTTTTTTTCCTAATAGGAAATTTGTCTTCTTTCATAAAGCCACAGGTTAAGTTTTTGCCTTCACTACTTTTACGACCTTTTCGTTATTGAAAATTAAATATTCAGTAAGGTCTGCATTGACCATTCCATGCTTTCATTTTGTGATCTTGGACCAAATCCCTTTCCTGCTCAGTGCCTTGCCTTCTCCTCTAGAAATTATCCTGAGTAGACAGAGCCTTCTTCCCAATGACCTCTGTTGGAGGATAAAACAGCAGACTTTAAGAATCTAAAGGGTTTGAAACGAGGAGTCACAATTACAGATTCACATTCGATTCCATGTCGATGACGTGGACAGCGACTGTCCAATAAGATGAATCTTTAAAAAGGGTTTAGAACTGTTCAACACTAGAGTTTTTGGAACTGGAGGTAAAAGAGAACCCAACAAGATCCCTTTCCAAAGAACATGTGACGTCAATGACCCCTCAAACCCGGAAATGTTGTACAACCCACATACAACTAAATGGTGACATTTTATTGCCATTTGTTTCAGTATTTGCTAGAGTGACTGTTTTAAAATCTATGGATGAAATGGTGAACAGGTCACTTTCACAAACAATGGAAACTTCAGAATGGAATCCCCTTCTCCCGAAGGGCATGGAAACGTTCCCATTGTTTAGGAGAAGATGGTGTCATTCATTGCATATTAAACACACACTCTCTATGTTTCATCTGGGATGCTCTATTGTGCAATAATTGGTCCCCACTGTTACATGCACAATTTGGCTGCTCAGATGTAAAAGTAAAAACCTCTTAAAGAGCTATCTCTACTGATAGCCATAAGCACAGATTGTCCCCTGCGGCCACATGCCTGCAGCAACCCACCACAAAGGGGCTTACGGAAGGGAGAGGGAGAGGAAACAGAGGTACACCTATAATCCTTTATTTACATTAGACACACACCCACAAAACTTCGTCAGCAATGGCTGAGCGCTGTTTCAAGTCACCAGTAAGAACTGCCCAGGGTGCAGCCTATTGAGGAAGGGGAAGTGGCCAATGCCCAGGACAGAGGGGGATTGAGCAAGAAACACACCCTGCTGTGTTCCAGCCCTCCTCCCCACAGAAGCACCTGGCCTCCTCTCTGCACTGTCTGGCTGGCTCCTGGTCACCCACTCTAACCCCACAAGTTCTAGAGGCCACTTGTTGTCACCTGAGCTACCCATGGGGTCCTCCCAGCCCTGTGAGCTCAGCTCAGGTACAGCTGAGAGGGTCTCAGAATACTGAAGACATTCCTGTGGCTCCCACATTTCTGAAATTTCTCTCCCTTTTATGTCAAAGCCAGACTTTGGATTTTCTGTTGTTGTTATTATTTCGACACATGCCTTTTTAAAAGGTCTTTGTTCTTGGTCTGTCTCAAACCCTGCCTCGTCCCAACTCTGAAGCTCAGACCTGAAGGGAATTTTCTCTCCAATTCAGCCGAGTCCTGTGAACCCCCGGGGGACCTGGCACTCTATAGTGAGTGGCATGCTGGCCACAGAACAATGAAACACACTGTTCTGCCGTCTGGGGTATTGACATTTGAACCACGGGGACAATGGCTGCCTCTCCTTAGACAAAAGCCAACTTTCTCCCACAAGACCTCTGCAATGCAGATCCACAAAGATGGGGGCAAAGCCAAGGACACATGGACGCCAGGTGAGGTGGCCTCAGCGACCTCTTCCTGCTCCCCAGGGTGGCGCTCAGCAGCACTGCGGGGACAGGACGGGAAGCAGGCTGCTGGCACCTTCAGTCACAGCACTCTGGCCGGTGCTTCCCGGTCCTCTTAATAACATGGAGTAGACATGGGTAAGCAGATCAGAACGGGAGACAGAGCACCATAAATAGAGGGTCCAGAACTAGCACTTCCCATGTGGTATGGAAAAAAAGGAAATAACACCTTCTGTCTACCTATAAATTACCTTGGTTTTTTAACATGTCCAGCCTATGTAAATAGGCCATCTAATTCAATGTCAAAGCCTCCTCGTGGCTGGAGGACACGGGAGAGCAGGCTGGTCCTGAGTCTAGGTCTCAGCTTTGTGATGCTGGGCAGGTTTCTAAAGACGGCTCACCCTCTGTGCCATCCTGTTGAAGTGACTACCACTATCCAGCTATGAGTATCAAATGTGAAATCTATAAACAGTGTTTAGTACACCTAAAACTAATACACTGTAATATGTCAGTTATATCTCATTTTTTAAAAGTTTTTTTTAGCAAAGTGCTCATGTACTTTTAAAATAACAAGCAGCTATCACTACTGGTACTAGTCTTAATAAATGTGTAAGACAAGGGAAATTGAAGGATGAGGTCAAGGTTACTGAGTATGCCAATCTGGAAGCAGGCCTCTAGTCTTCATAAATAACAGTTTTTTCCACAAGGCCAACCCCTTCAGATAAGCTCTGGTCGCAGAAGTGAGTTCTATATACATATATACATATTTTTTTAAAAATCCCAATGCCCTGAAATGTTTAACAGGATATGTAGGTTTAATGCAAAAATCAAAAACTCGATGGCAGTCAAAGCTCTAGCAATTCTGTAAAAAAAAAAAAAAAAATCAGGAGGCAGGAAAGGCTACACTGAAGCAATGCTAAAGTGTTTCTCAGGGTTTAAAGATCTAGGACTCACTCCCAAATCAGCCCAAGTCACATGAAGCCTTTGCCCCATTAAGCAGAGGATCACACGTGACGAGACGCCAGTTGGTCAACGTCACGAGCTGGTACTTCCCTCCCTCGTTTTCCCTAGCTCTGCCCTGGCATGCCGGATCTGTGAGCTAAGCAGCTCCCTTTCTTTGGATCCCAGCTATAACACAGAGGTCAAGGGAATCTCCAAGGTCAAAACAATCCTTTCCACGTGGCTTGCTGTTGGCACAGGCTGTCTTCAGTAGATGCAGCATAAGGTATCAACAAACATCTCAAGAAGCCTGACTCTTCTCTCTGGTGACAAATTTCACTTCTTTTACCTCCGGTCTCCTGAGATTCCTCTCTGCTACTCGGAAAGGGTAGATAGTTAACATCCCTGCCCCATACCTCTTTAAAAGACTGTTTTCTCCTCCAAAAGTTTCATGTTTTCTGATTTAACTAAATCCACTACAACTTCCCTTTCAAAGGGCACACATGGGGTTCACCTTATCAATTTGTCCTTGTTTCTCCAAACTTTTACTATGTTCTCCAATTTTTTATATGGTGGCATGCTCTGCCTCACCACCATTAATGTAAGCTCCAGCGATTTGAAGACTATTCTACTTTTTAAACCCTGTTTCAATGCCTCCTGAATGGTAGTACTCTGTAACCATTCACGGAGTGATTGACATGACCCCATCAATGCTGTTTTAATCTTTGTAGGCTGGGCAACATAGAAGCATGTGGAAATATAAACAACACACACATACACAGGAGAGAAGGAGGGAGGAAAGAGAGAGGTGAGAGATGGCAGGAACCATGAGGTTCCGTTTAATGATATCTCCCAGAGCATCCATAGATGCCCTCAGATTCTTGGCCACTATTACATAAGAATTGTGACTCTCTCTCTCTATATATATATATTTTTTTTAATTTTAGACTGAGGATTTCAATATAGGTCATAGAAGACTTCCGGTCAAGATGTTGGAATGGGAAAAAAAAGAAATGGACCCTATAGTTGGCAACAGAATAGAATTTTGGACTGGTAATGGATGAGGAAGTCACGAGGCTGGTGAGTTCAAAATCTGTCTCCTCGGCAGCTTGGCTGAGTAAGTTCTGAGTCACTGGCTTATTTCCTGTCCCCAGTCCAATGAGGGAAGAAGCTGAGGGGATGCCTCTGTCACCCTGACACTAGTCTGCTACAGAGAAGAAGTGTCCCCCCTGTTCTTCCTCTCACCTGCCCTTGAATTGGAATTTTCTGATACTGTTCAAATTATTGATCTTGTTACATAGGGATATAATATTATTGTAAAGTTGTTACTTCAGTTCAATGTTCACAGCAATAAGTTAAGAATCAAACAAAAATTTTTGTTTACTGAAGAGCCTTTAGTTTTGGAATACTGTAAGACTTTTCTACCAACAATCAAATGTCTGTCCTGTTGTGTGAAACATCTTTACAATGTTAGTATACCCTTAACCTTCCCAAATATCCTGAGAGAGTTTGTTTTGACAATACAAAATATTGTGATTTAGGGAAGTTAGGGAATTTGTCCAAGGTAACAACACACTATCACCAGGCATTTGGGATGCAATGTGAAGCAACCTAATTTGACTACAAACCCTACTCCCTTTACCTGTGCTGGGTACACAGTGGTACTCAATAGATGCTGTTGGCCCTTCTCCACTCAATGCAAAGGGAGGCTCAAACATTGGCTCAGCTCAAAGGGAGGACAATGCCAGATCAGTGACCTCAATGTAGAGCATGCTGAGTTTTATTTGTAGCTTCTGGCCGTACATCCCACTGCCCTACGCTGGGCACCTTCAACAGCTACAGGAGTCTCCTGTGTGGGCTCATGTCCTCCTCGTCAGTGTTGGCTTACACCTCTGTAGTGAGTGCATGCTCAGCAAAAGCATTAAAACATTCTTTTTTTTTTTTTTTTGAAGAAATAGCCTGACCAGGCGATGGCACAGTGGATAGAGTGTCAGACTGGAACACTGAGGACCCAGGTTTGAAACCCCGAAGTCACCAGCTTGAGGAAAAGTTCACTGGCTTGAAGCCCATGGTCACTGGCTTGAGCCCAAGTTTGCTGGCTTGAGCAAGGGGTCACTCACTCTGCTGTTGCCCCCCAGTCAAGGCACATAGGAGAACGCAATTAATAACTAAGGAGCAGCAACAAAGAGCTGCAAAGAATTGATGCTTTGCATCTCTCCCTTCCTGTCTGTCTGTCCCTATCTGTCCCTCTCTCTGTCTCTGTCACACATACACATACACACACACACACAGAAATAAAAGAGTGAAATCACAAAGACCCAGGGATCTCTAGCTAAGAGGCTCTGTCGTCAGAAACATCAAGGAAAGATCAGAGCTAACAGCACAGTTGGTGGAAGCAACGGCCTATGCACTGTGTCCAAAGCCCCTTCCTCATCTAATCACCCATCACTTTTCTCACACAAGGCAGCAAATGCGTTCCATCCTTTAAACATTCGACGCAAGTTGGGATAAAGGTAATGTATTGTAAAAGTTGGAAGAATGTCTACAAGCACACTCACGTCAGTTCACATCCATCCCTATATAATACAGCCCACAGTTTTTAAAGAACTGGGCTCAGTAGAGACTTAAAATGGTCACTGAATCTCACTGATGCCATGTACAACAGTCAAGAATCTGGCTAAGTCCAGATTAGGTTGGAGAAGCAAATTTTCTATCTTTGGCGTCTTTGGACAAGTTAGTTTCCACAACAAGCCCTGTATATAGAGTTTTTGTTTGTTTCTACTTTGTGTCCTCCCTGGGACATTAAGTGGTCAGCAGGCATCTGCCTGTCACCCAACCAACTGGCAGAATCAAGTGTCACAGCTAAAGTCCACACCTGCTAAGTGTCCTACAGAATTTCCACTTTAATTAGAATCAGATATTGGTCTGTGAGTCTTTGTTCTGACCTTACTTTTTATTTTAAGTCTTGCTTTCACATGTCATCTCCTTTTTTACACTCTTTGAAAGGAGCAACAATGCTTGTCCTAAGAAACCACTGAGAATGTATTCGAAGCCTTGCACCCAGTAGGTGAGCTAACATCACTGGTCTGCAGGCAGTGAGGGCCAGGGTGGAGCTCTGTCACCTGACCATGCTACTGTCACCATCCAACCCTCCCTGACAGCACTCTTCTGAAAGAAGCCATCACTTCTCTCTAACTAGGTGGGCTCTTTCTAACCCTGAATATGTCTTCCTGCTTTGGTAAAATGTAGAATTATTTATATTATGGATGGCTCTCTATTTGTTCTCCATGAATCACTCAGCTATACAGTATGCCAAATGACACATAAATATAGAAATTATGGAAATAGAGAAAGCATTTTATCCAGTGCAGATCTGGAGTTGCTAAAATGAGTGGCTGAAATGTCTCTCTAGGGTGCCATTTAAAATCTAACCTGTCCCAGACAACAAGTGACCACCAATTTCTTTGATTCCCAAGAAATGTGAGCTCAGCCCTGGGCCACAGGCAGGAGCATTTGCTGCACAGGCTGGAGGTGTCCACCCCAGAGGGCAGGAAAGAAAAAATTAACATACATGCCTGCACATATGGACAGACACACTAGTGGATGCACATACAAGCACGCATGAATGAACATGCAAACACACACTAAAGAGCACATGAGTGAATACATGCATGTGTACACATGAGTAAATACATGAATGCACACACATGCACATACAAGTGAACACAGGTGCACACAAGTAAACACACATGCATGTGTGTACAGGTGTGTGAAAACACATAAACCTGTATGAACACATACACATGTGCACGCACATAAGTGCACAAGTGAATACACATACACACACAGGCACATTGCTGGCATCCAGCAGCAGTAAGATAACACAAAACTGGGGGACTTGGCCACCTCCAAACCCACCCCTTCCTTGGCCACACAGGCCCATTCTAAAAGGCACACACACAGTATCGGTGCAGGTGTTGGTGAACAAGTAAGTTCAGAGATGTTTCTAATTCTAAGGTGGCTAACATGGGAAACCTGATCTAGTCATTAAAAAGGGGGGCTGTCCAAAGGGCTTTATTTAAATGAGAGTGGCCAGAAGGCTTTGATTAGGTGGGGAGAAGGGGCGGTGGCCAGGACACAGCCTGAGGACCTCGGCACACAAGGTGTGTGCTTCCTCGTTCCCAGAGTGGGCAGCCCCAGCCTTCCCCATCGTGATGGGGTGATGTCTCCTTCTCAGGAGCAGGACATCAACCACTTGTCACTCTGCAGCCTGACCGCCCCCTTGCTAGCCTCAAAAATACATCTCCCAAATTCCTCTCTCCTACTGCTCCTTTTTCAACTTCAATGCCAACATTAAGCATCCCTTGGCATTCAACAACAACACAACAACAAACACTACCTGACAATAATCTATGCATAGATGCTCACGCCCCAACGTCCACTAAGAAACTCAGAGAAGCAAACTTTATACACGGGTAGGGGATGAACCCCACAGTTCTAGACACAGCGAAGTGAGCAATCCTTACCAATCGCCACTCAATGAGGCCTCGGAGATGCTCTCCATAAATGGAGAGGAGGAAGCAGGGTTCAGTTACAGAGAGGGGCCTTGCTCTCCCATTCCCACAAACAGAAAGCCATCAGACTTTGCCCGAAAAGTCTGTGTGGTCCCGACACCTATCAATAATAAATAAGCAGTGCACGACTTAGCTCCCGTGAACCAAACTCCCCGCTTGCACTTCTTGAATTGAAGTCCATCACGCTGACCCTCTTTCGTCTGACAAGGACCCAAGAAGAATCTTGTGACAGAAGTGTTACTCAGTGCTTTTATTAAAGGGCCATTATCTTAACCCAGAGTTTTAAGTTTAGCTGTTTTCCTTTTTGTTGTTCTTATTTTTCATTACACTTACACTGAGCCAGCTTCTCAGGCCAAGAAGCGAAAGAATAATGTGTATTTGCACCCACTTCCTGGCTCGGAAAGACACCTCTAGACAGCAATTGAAGTCATAATGCTGAGGACAAAGTGCTAATGTTCTTTATATAGATCGCCCCTGAACAGGAACAAAACAAAGAACTTGAAATGGACAGCCAGAAATCAATGATGGGTTACAGAAAATAGGGGTAACTGTCTCCCCTGGAACCCCACCCCACGTGTACCAGCACCAGGTCAATCTCCTCCCTCTGTTCACCTTCACCCCACGTCAGGACTCAGAGGGAAAACAAACATCAGGTTTTAATTCCATTTCACTTTTTCCCCCCACTTTCTAGAACAGATAGCCATAGCATTAAAATAGTCAAAGGCAAAACAAGACTAAATGAAACAACAGTGAGAGATGGTTTAACTATTGTGCTCTGCATGATCTGTCTTGAAACAATCAAGACTTAGTCAATTCTCTAATGAAACAATAATCACCTCTCTGGTTTACGGAACTAGGTAGCAGACCTTGGCATGCTGAAGTTCAAGGCAGATCTCTCTCCCCTTTCCCAGGATGTCCAATAGATCCCTCTGGAATGTCTGCCTGCGGGCCACCTTCCCTTCAGCTCTGTTGGAATCCCTGCCCAGACTGGTCTCTGTGGTCAGGCACTTTAACATGAGCCCTACCAATTCCCGTGCTCTCTCACTTACCTTTCTCAACCACAGGGTTCCTCCCAGCCATCTGCATGCACTAACTGTGTTGATGAACTACTAGAAAGTTCCACGGAATGGCACAACTCCATCCCATACCCACTTTATTCTTTATACTTGAACGCGGCCTCTTCCTGGAAATCCTCAATCTCTCTCTCATTGGTTCCTGGTGCAATCCACATGATAATGATGCCAAACACCTCCCAGCCCTACGCTAACCCCCAGTTACAGATGAGACATAAGGTGGAAAAGAGCCCCGGGTAACTTATGAAGAGGCACACAATCACAGACGACAACTGCCCTAAAATCCCAGTCCATCTTCATATTTTCGGACTGGTGCTTTATGGAAAAGGGGCTTCCTACCAAAAGCCTCAGAGAAAACAGCCACCAGAATATTTTACTGGCGTTTGGGTTCTTTAAATCCCTGACAGGTATTACTGAAGACGTTAGAAAATTATTCAGGCACATGTGTACACATATATCCGCCTTCTGAGCAGTGCGCTTCCTCGCATACACACACTCCCATTTTTAGTGAGTACTCATTAAGCTATCGGAGATATTAAAACTAATCATGGCCGTTTCCCTTTTAACGTTAGCCTTAGCATAAAGAGAAATGAGCCCATTGTCATTTATTTCAAAATCATTCTTTATAAAAAAAAAAAAGGCTAATCTCCAGAAGCACACCTGGTTTATTGAAGTGAATACAAAGATGTCGTATACAAACCTTAATGTGCTCAGCTGGGAAAATATATTTTTTTAAATGAGCATTTGTTAGGGCTTTATTTGCAAATGCAAAGCTATCCAAGGCACTCTTAGAGCACGTAGGGATTTTTCATTTCAAAACCAACATTAATATAGGTGGATTCACATCAAACACTCAGAGCAGCAAGGAAATTTAACCCTTGCAGGACTGAGGGGAAAAACATAATAGTACCAGCATATAGGAAGTTCAAACCCTAGGAAACTACTGACAACCCCCTGAAGGTCATCAGATAGAAATCTTAAACAAAACCCCGACTCAGATAGTTAAAGTACAAGTCTCTGTCAAGTTGACGCAGGTCATAAAAGTGGCAACAGAAAGAAACTCCTGCGTTAAACATTAGAAGGAAAAGATCACCCATTAACTATGCTTGGGAACTTCCAAGGGAAAATGATGACAAGCCGAGAGCTTCCCCTGATTTTCCGAGATGGCCCATCTCCATGAGAAGGCGTGAGGTTACCCCAGTTGCCGAAACGGGATGTTGGAAGGCTTTCACACAAGGCCATGTGGCAAGGCGTGGGTGGCATGTGGCCATGCTAGTTGGGTGTTTCCTAGATACCATGGCAGGTGTCATATTTTTTTTCCATTTGATCAGGGAATGTAATACATCTTCAAAACAATTTTTGCCCAACTGCTCAGAGATGTTAAAATCCAACCTTGAAAGGGTCTCTTTGCCACTTCTCCTCAGAAATACTCTCTCCTAGGATGCTATGTTTCTCTTGAAATCTGCAATGTCCACCCAGAAGTCTACAGCCTGTTTGCTTCTTTAATTTTTTTTTATTCAAAAATAAAATCAACACCTATCATTAGGATATAGGGAGATGACTCTCCATTAGAGATCTGAAAAAAAGTAATATGATTCTGCTAAATGACAAAAGGAACACCCCCAGAACAAGCCAGCTGGCATTTCCCAAGTGGGCAAAGATGTCTGTGGAGCTTGTCGTGACCTGGAAAGGTTAAGTCATGTCTTCAATAAAAGCATTTATGTCAGGAACCACTGACATGCTCCACTGCGCCTTCCTTTATAATTCAAACCTAAAAATAGTGCTCCTTTTGCTTCTTAAATTTCAAATGGATGCCAGGAACAATAACAGGGGACATTTTTTTTCCACTTTTAATTTTCTATTTGTATAGCATCTAGCATGGTATTGTATGCAAAAGAGATGATTAATAAATAGGTGTTGAATGAACTGAGGGAATCCACTTGCTGGCATTAGACCAAGAAGGTCATCCCAGTGCAAACACATCCAAACTGGGTTACATTCCTTGGCCTATAGTCCTTCCATGGCCATTCGACTTATATTTCTGGATCTATCACTAATCGGCCTTATTGTAAGTATTTGGGCAACACAGTAACAATAGAAATAAAATTGACCTTTGAAGGTAGAATCATAAGAGCTACAGAGAACAAGAATCAGAAGAGAGATGTACAATGTCACTAGAAATAGACAACAATGTTTCCTAGTTGGTAAGATTTCCTATAAACTGATAGAACATATTAACATATAAATGGAAGCTATGTCCTTCCAAAGAGGAGGCAGAGTGACAAACCATGGAACAGACCATGGAAGAGAAGCCAACAGACTCACTCATTGCCTATGCTCGCTGGAAAGCCTCTGCCTGCATAGAGATGGTTGCATCAAACTCTTTATCATTAGATTATTCTAGTTATCACTTTTTTAATGTCATACTCACCAACCAACTATATCATGGTATCATTTCCTATAGAAATATCCAATTTTGAGCTATACATCTGTACATCCTACTGGTGTATGAGATGCCTCCACTGAGACGTCTCAGAAGAACTTTCAATTCAGCATGTCCAAATGTGGATTTGTTAAAGTCCCCCTAAACGACTCCTTTTCCAGTGTTCTGTGTCTCCATAAATGGCATCGCCATGCACCCATGCAAATCAGAACCCTGAGATCCTTCCATTCAACCAAATCACATTATTGAGTCAAGCACCAAGTACTGTCAATCCCACACCATCAAAGTATTATTGTCATCCATTCATTTCTCTCCATCCCCATTATCGCCCAAGTCTGAGTTACAAAGAGCTCCCTCAGCAGGTCTTGTTCCTATTTTCAATGGGGAGAATATTTTGGAAATACTAGATTGATGTATTGCATCATAATCCTTTGCACATATCCATTTTCATGGCTGAGCCCTGAGGATTATTGTCCCAATAGGGAGAGTAAACGGGAATACCAAGAAGAACACATCGCTCAGGTGGGAGTTTCATATCTGACTCCCTTAGCCCCTCTGTACCTGGACAGAAGCCTGTAAGTCGAGCCTCATAGAGAGGAAGAAAGGGCTCAACTCCATAGTAAGATTGCTGGGTTTTATGGTAGATTTTAGTGTTTCACTGCAGGCCAAGGGACAGAATAGAAATGGGGCTGCAGGTAAGTACCAGCCTGTTTCCGGCCCAGGGTGTCAGGGGAGGAAAAAAAGAGACAGAGATAGTAGTAGACCACGAAAGTTGTGTCTTGACTCATATCCAGGTCAGAGTGCAGGAGGAGGTAGGCAGGTAAAGAGTTTTCCCCCATAGAGTGTTCCCAGTAGACACAACTCTTAACCTGAAATGACTCGGCAAAGTCACGGAGGGGAAACAGGGATAAGCAGAGAGGAAGCCCAAGGCCAGCTTCCTCACTGCTCCCTGGGCTTTAGTGCAGTGCAGAGAGACGCAGCGGGTCCGGAGCTCTGCGGAGGTATGGGAGCAGTCCCTGATGGTGCTGGCTGGGAGGGGGTGGCTATCATTCCAGCATGTAGCTGGAACACAGAGCCGGACTTCACTCTATCACGAGGCAGTGAGGCGGCCCTCCAGGCCCTAACCAGGCTGAAGTAGAATAGACAGGGAGGTCACTGTTCGGCAGCAAATGGAGGCAGGGCAGCAGTGCTACCAGAGTCCACCGAAGATCCGTGAGTGGGCACCACGTTGCCCTCCACTGAAGCCTCCAGCACCAGGAAGCTCTCAGGCCACCAAGAGCCATCCTGAGGACAAGATGGGATGGGCAACTCTGACTACGCAGTTACCGGAAAGGGGTCATTTTGAAATAAGAGAAAATGATGTCAAACTGGAAGTGATCCGGATGTAATGTACTTCCCTGCTACCTACTGGAGTGGGAACTCAGGGTGAGAACATTTTCAGCCCTGCAACACACTCTAGCCTTGCTACCGCTCTCAACCTGTAGCCAGAGTGGTGTATTGACCATGTATACCGAATTATACTGACTATGAAAACCCTTCCAAGGTGTTTCTTTGCCCTTTGGATAGTGATAAAAATTGTTAATGTGGCCAACAAGCCCTTCCTAGTTAGGTCCTCTGGAGCTCTTCAGCACCACCCTCTCCCCTCACCACAGTATACTAGTCTCTGGTCTCAGTGGTCTGCAGAGTCTCTTGAACATGTAGTTCCTTGGTCTAGAAAATTACCTCCAAAGTCCCTCTCTCATTTCAAATTCTATTCATTGCATAAGTCGGACCCTAGCGACTTCTTTCTCAGATAAGCTTTCCCTGACTAGAATTTTTATTCGTGGGAAATTATTGATTTAGCCACAAAACTCATGTCCAGGCTGCAGGCATTGTCAGAGCCTTGGCCATGCTGTGGGGAATCTCTGAGATGCAGGATGTTGTAGCCCCAATTCCCTTACCATACCCACCTGGCACACTGCTCTCCATCACTCAGAATTAGTGTTGGCATGAAACCACATGGTAAATGCTGACCCATGAGATTCACAAAACCAAGAACTATGTTTCCTTGAAGACCAAGGAATAACTATAGTTAGTTAATTCAGGCTTCTTGAACAAAAGAACTACTTTTCCCACGATGGGAAAATCCCATGTTGAATTTCTTTTGAGGAAGTGATAAGAATGGAGAAGAAAGGAAAGGGTGACAGGTATACCTGCTGGCTCCATCAAGAAGGCCTGGAAGTGCATTAAGGTGTGCCCCATGTTGGGCACTCATGGTCACCCTACTTCCGAGATCCTCCACCCAACTACTAGGCCACAGCCTGGGCTCCAAAAACCTTCTTGTCAAGCCACAGGCTTCTCTGGACTTGGTTGCAGTCCAGGGAGACCAGCCAGTGTTACTTGTAAGATGTCAAAAGCAGCTATTCTGGTAGCCAAGAAAGAGGCCTCAAGAAAAAAGGAGCCAGCATGGGGCAGGAAGGAGGTGGAAGCAAGTCTCCCCTGCTCCCCATTTGGTAAAACCATACAGAAAAGAAAGGGTCACCTGTGCTCCCCTTTTGGGAAGGTTATGTGTTCTGGGTATGAGGTGGCCTTCTTTGGGATAAGTACATAAATCTCCAAAGAATGGCAAAAAATATGAGAACTTCCCTTGTGACGATTTATGGCAATCTCCACCTGGAGCAAACTTCACTATCAGTCAGATGTGCTTGAACCCCATTCAAGAGAATTTAATAACCGAGCGTGTCAAAAAACCTTATTAGAAGGCATTCGTACCTATGTGATCCTCTGACCTGGACCCCGAGGATCGGCTAACAGTGCTGTGCCAAGACACCTGAGCCAGGGAGGTGAGAAAGAGCTCCTGGCAACCTGGCTTAATAAATGGGTTCTTTGGCCCAAGGAAGTTGCTGAAGTAGTAAAACTCAGTGCAGTCCAACAAAAATTAGGTTACACGTGAGAAGGATATGATAAAATATAGCTCTTGCCCAGAAAAAAAAATGGCATTATTTTTCATTGCACCAGACAGACCACATAACCTGTGCAACTTGATCATCTGAGGTCATGGGTCACTTGGGGACAATTCAAGATTGAATAACAGAGGGATATGTGACTGATTCATCTGAAAGCCTTCTGTCAGGGACACCAAACATCCCCTTCTGTTCTAAAGAAACTCCACTGAGAGGCAGGTGATGGTGTGTCAACTGAGAAAAATGCCAACTTCTAATGACCAATATTCCCTGAATGACCCTGTGGTCAGAAGAGCTGAATCTTCAGGGCAAAAAAGGAGGTTCAGACTCTCCATTGCCCAAACCTCCATGTGGATACATGAGCTCCATCCCCTCCTCTATTCTATTCCAAGCTGTCTTTTCCTTCACTTGCTTGTTTATAAGTGGTCACAGTAGGTGGCTCTCCAAAAAAGTAAATCAGTCACTAAACTAATAATTAGGAAATCTGAGGATAGTTATGGCCTCATGCACTGTGCCACAAGGACTTGGGTGTCTGGTTCTGCTATGAGAAGACCCTTCTAAGAATCCACATGGTAAATATAATGCCATTCACAATGACTGCTCTAGCCAAGGAACACTGCTTTGGCCATTGGGTGAGAAATAGCCAAGTGTGGGAAAGAATCAGTGAACAGAACAGACACTAAAGTAGAAAAAGAATTTTTTTTTAAGTTGTAGACAGAGGCCAACAAAGGAGAAAATGGAATCATGAAAGAGAGGTTTTGTGAAAGACTTTTTCCTTCCTATTTTACATCCAGAATCTAAGACCCATGCACCAGCCAAGATGCTGAAGTCAGCAGTTCCCAGTCCTCAGGTGGTTCTGAGACAGAGAGAAACGAAGAACAGAGAAAGTGGGGCAGGGCAGAGGGAAAGACTGGGTCATTTGATAATTCTTGGCGTGAACCTACCAGGGTTTCCCTTCGGGTATTCTCCTAAAGAAAGCTCCAGGCAACCTTAGACTAATTCTTCACTTGTCACTTCTAAAAGGTGAATCAGTTCATGCTTACAATGGCTGACTCTGTGCTACCGTTCAAGTTCACACGTACCTTCTAATTATAAGAAACAGGCTTCTTGGGTTTCTCCAGGCAAGCGCTGAGAAGAAGTCAATGTTATTTTTGCTGCTACTGCAACATCCAAATAATTTTTCATCTGCCTCAAGTTAAAAGAGCGATGATTATAAGTCAATGAGTGCCCACTGGCCCAGTCCATACTTTACTGGTGCTGCTGGAGCACTCACTGTGCCATTTGATAAAGTCAGAGGTCACAGAGAAAAGAGCCATATGGAAGAAGAGTTGGCCTGAGAGACAGGATACCTGAACTATGTACTGACCAGGCTGGGAAAGAACTAAGTGGCGTTATGCAAAAACAGCTCAACCCCTCAGGAGTCCTAGTTCCCATTTATAAAATACTCAAAGTTCAATGACCAATAACAATGGCAACATCAGGGTGGGTGTTTTGGAGAGAAAACCCCATTAGACTCATTTCGGGGTGTGCCAGAAGACAGACCAAGAAACGTGTAATGAAAATATACCTGAGACTGAATTTTTAAAATGCGACAAAAGCTATTAGGCGACTTTTGAAGAAGTGCCACAGAATGAAGTGGGGTGATTAGAAACAGATCGACCTGAAGATTTGGTCCAGGAGATAAGCTGCACATCCCCAAAGGCATGTTGGGTAACCCTGAAGCAGATGCTGGGGCAACTTTCATAGTGACTGAACACATCAACATCAAAGGCATCTCCATCTGCAAATTATTCCAAGTGAATTCCTTGTTACAACTTGAGCCATAACCATATATTACATTTGCATTACAATGTGACTTTCACTCCCCATCTTTCTAAAATGATCTAAGAGAGATCTCTGGGCTTGAAGCAGGTGTTTAATAATATCTCTCACAAAATATCCAAGAGTCCTTAAAAAAAAAAAACCATAAGCACCTCTTGACTTGACTTGAATGTTTCTAGAATTAGACCTAGGAGATGGGGAAACTACTAGTTAATAACTAAATAAGCACTCTCAGAAAAGGACAGTTTCCACCACTTTTATTGGGGGTGGGGGGAGGGATGAAGACCAGAACCTGGTTGATGGTGATAGTAGTTAACAGCAGGACATTCCTGAAATGGTTTCTCAGATGCGATCACGTGAAGTTGGTTAAGAAATCTTGTGTCTTCAAGCCAGAGCCAATGGGCTAATCACCCTAAACTACTAAGAAGGCTCGTGCATAGTATGGGAGTCTGATGATATTAAATAATCAAGAGGCACATTTCTTTCATCTTCCTTCCTTCATTCTTTCTTAACCATATTAAAATGATATATCTTAAAGCATTTCCAAAACAGACAACTCAAATGGTGTAGATATTTATGTGATTCTTGTTTGAGTCATTAGAATGTATGTTGAATGATTCAAGATACACTTTTAAAACAAAAATTGTATGTGTTCTCCTAATTCTTTTGTCCCAAACAATTGGAGTGGCAAGACAAACAAAGACATAGTCTTGCTGCTAAAATATGGTGGGGTTTTTTGTCATGTTTTGTTTCTTTGCTCTGATAGAACAAAAGAAAAGTCATGTGTGTTCTTTCAAGAGCTACAAAGGGCCAACTATCATCATGGTTATTGTCACAAGACATTGGGGCAACACAGTGAGGAGGGGCTGGCACATTTCTCCAGGAGTAAAAACATTTGAAGACTCTATGGTGTCCCAATGGCACAAGAGTGCTTGTGTATGGCACTGCTTGACAAAAAAGGCTCAGCTGAGTCCTCAGCTGTGAAGTTGTCAGCCAAAGCATTCTTTACAAAGCTGGGTGGCTGCTCACTGCTGACATGTTCAGTTTTGAACTCTTAAAAAAAAACAACTTGCTGGAATGTTGAGATAGGCAAAGATAGCAGATGTCCATCATACATCAGCTGCTTAGGAACCTTCTAGAAACTATTGAAAATAAACCATGATTCTTCTAAGTTTGCACATAGCTACTTAAGTATCTTCATCAAAATCCCTCACACTTCCCTTCCTAAACCTTGATGGCCCGACTAAAGGAGATCCAATAGGTGATCAATCATTTTCTCTGTCCAAGGTCACACTGGGGAAGGCATAAAGATCGAACATACCACATGCTGCTCTAAAGATGCACATTTCATTCACCTCCTGTTTAACCCTCTATGGACATGAGCAAGACGTGGCTACTTGAACACGTCCGTCCATGTGAGGTCTGACACCATATATTGTGATCATTTTCTGTGGTATTCTCAATCTGTGGCCCTACACTGAAGGACAAGAGATGGGTGAGAATCCTTCAGGACCCAAGTCTAAGCCAAGAAGTCAACTCAACAGCACATTTTGGTATCTTCTAATAAAAGGAAACCAGTCTCCTTCTGAGAGGCTCACAACATCAGTTCCTAGGACTGGATCATGCCACAACAGCGTCTGTTTAGGTTGTAGGGCTCTGAACAAAGATACACATATGGCTACTGTGGTTATGATGCAGGTGCCTGGCCATAAAGTACTATGCCTGAGCTAATAAAGAGACATGGGAGGGGAACAAAGGTCAGAGAAAAAAATAAAACAGATGAAAAATCAATGTCAAAAGAGGTCATTTTATGAGCTCCAAAAGAAGGCCGTCATTGATTATATCGTTGAAACAACACAGGCCCCATAAGATCTGAAGTGACACTTCCAGTGTGAATGAGCAGAACTCAGTGCAGACTAAGGGTGCAATTTCTTGTTCCTGGGAGCCACCCAGCAAAGCAGTATTCAGATGGGCACAGGCAGCGGGGAACTCAGTCGTCCCTGGGATCACAGAACTAGGTACAGGACCGAGAAAGGCGCAGAGAACGTTTCTTCTCCAGTTTCAGTGACATCGCCATCATAGCTGGGGCCCAGAACTAGCTCCCGAAAATGGAAATCAGATTAGGGCACTCCCTTGCTTGCAAATCACCGAGATTTGTCTTTCTCACACAGAAAGGGTTTTGAATCTTTAGACTTTATGCCAACCCCTTTTTATGAGGCTTCATCTGATGCTCCAACCCCACCAAAATGCCATCATTGGTCCCTAAAATACCCCCTTAGGGGACTGCATCTTTTCTCTTTTCTAGGGCTCCAGACTCAAAGGCCCTTGAGGAGGACCCTGGGCTCCTGTACAGTGAATAGCACCCTTTCCAGCCCACTGTCTAATCCAAGTGAGACTATGGCCTAGGTGAGAACTACTTTAAGACACCAAAATGTTGAGAGTACTTGTTACAGTAGTTGGTCTACTTTGACTAATGCACTCAGCTGGACAGTGATTGTATTTTGTCTTTTGTTATGTTTATTTTTGTCAAGTTGCCATATGTTTATTTTGGCAAAAAGTCTAGATATAAATAGAAACTCAGGTTTATTGAAGGGAAGAAAAGCTGAATGTATACTAGAACCCAAACAAAACTATGAAAGACATTACCCCATTCTGGGCTGACTAGCTGATGGAACATGGTGCCACTGACATTGTGTTCATGGGCCCCACCTGCCTGGAGCTAGTTAGCTGGTACAGAAGGAAGCCTTTCTGGAAACCCAGGCGACATCCCTTTTCCTGGGCTGCTGCTTCTCATATGCATGCCCATAATCACGTAAGGCACTGATTAAAAGACTATGGGGCCTGACCTGTGGTGGTGCAGTGGATAAAGTGTTGACCTGGAACACTGAGGTCACCAGTTTGAAACCCCAGCACATACAAGAAGCAACTACTATAGGTTGATTCTTCCTGCTACTATTCCCACTTTCCCTTCTCCTCTCTCTAAAAATTGATAAATAAAATCTTAAAAAAAGAGAGAGAGACTATGGGTGTGGGGGACAGATTCCAGACAGAAATCAACAGCATAGTTTTTCAATCCTTAGAATACTGTAAGAATATAAAAAGTAGATGACCAAGCCTAAAACTCACAGATGACACTTAAAACAAGGAGACAACATTTCCTCATGAATTCTAAATGAGATGGTGGGACAAACCAGCAATAGCCACAAATCCCACAGGAAACCAGCATCTGGATAGGAGAAAGGAGAAGGAGGTAACGGGAGGGGCGTGTCATGACACTGAGAACAGAAGAACCTCCAAAAAGCTGACAGTACTCCCTGGGAAATTCAGGGGGATGCTTAGGAACAACTAAGAAAGGTTTTTTCCTTTTTAAAGACATAAGTGCAAAGAGCCTCTGGTAAATAGGGCTAAAGGAACAGAGAAGTTTAGACCCCATAAACTGTCCAGGCACTGAGGCCACCTTGCAGAGTGAGCCCCCACCTGTGAAAAACTGCTGTGAGTGGCATCACATTTGAGCAGTATGGAACAAGTGATCAGAAAGAAAGATAGGGTCTAACTCAGAGGGGGGTGGGAATTCCAGAAGGAATCTGCCGTATTGTTTAATATTACACCATACACACATGAACACATGAGAAAACTCTGTAAAGTTAGTGAGATTTCTTGAAGCTCACTTCATTCTTAAAGGTTGGGAAAATTAATTTCATATAAAAATGAATAATGGAAAGGTCTCAAGATTGAATTCCATACATTATTATAATTACAAAAAAAGAACGAGGAGCAGAAAACATCCCCAGAGACAACAAAAGCATATGCAAAGACATTCTCACAAAACAGATCAGAACTATACCTATCATTTCAAAGTGAAGGAACACCACAGTCAGATGAGAAGAACTCATAAACTGGGGACTGAACTCAGAAAAAAAAATACTAATAAAGAGAAAATTCATTTCATAAATGCCAACTAGGCTAGAAACAAGTAACCACAACAGATAATTCCTTAATAAATAAAAAAGGTGAAGGGAAGGAAAGTTTAAAAAGGTAATAAATGAAACAGATAAAAAAGGTTTGAAGACAAAGAGACAATAAAAATTATCAAAAAATTGAACATATGAACAACAAAAAATTCCGAAGAAGAAACCAAGACAAGGAATATAACCAATATAATACTAATAACTATTATTGAAAAAAAATTCCTGAAATATAAAAAAAACTTCTAATGACACTAAAATCCTTATACTTAACAATATTGACCCCCCAAAACACAATACCAACACTTATGTTAATAAAATCTGCTAGGTTCCTAGGAAAAAAAGTGCATTACTTATAGCATAAAGAATATTAAAGTATCATCAGATTTTTTTCTAAAACAATGCTTTAGGCCAGAAGAAAAAAGAGTTGCCTCTTTGATATGCTAGATGGAAATTTTATACCCAGCAAAACTAACTTGCAAGTATAAAGGGTTCAAAAAACTGTTACAGATACAATGAAGAAGTGAAAGAACATTATTCCCATGAATCCTTTCTGAAGAACATATTAGAGAATGAGCTTCAGGCAATTAAAACCATTAGAGAGACCACCCACATAGGGACTGGTGGTGAGTATTAAAAGATACCATTACCTGTGGAAAAAAAACTAAAAGAAGTCTAAAAGGTGAAGAGCAGAGTATCTCATGGCTTAATGTTCTGAGAGTGTAGATGTAGCACAACTGTTTAAATATGAGGGAAGCATGGGGAGACTGTATACAAAAACTAATTCTTTTTGTTTTCAGTAATTCCATTGGTAATATTCTTATTATTCTCTTGAGATGATGGTGTGAACAACATGGTATAAAATAGATTAGAAATTATGGATACTCTAATTCTAGTATCTTGATTCTGAAGGACACAAGGATAAACAAAGAGCATGTAGAAGAGGTCAAATAAAACTCTGCAATCTCACATTTGAATTGGAGTATCAATATGAACTCATAAGTTCATCAAATATGTAATAAAATAAGCTCATTTGCCCCTGCTTATTGGGATTGAATAGAAACCTGCTTGCTGTGTCATATATATTAAATTAAGCTTAGCCATCACTTTTTGCATTTTCAAGCATCTATTGATAAATTACTCTTTTTCTCACAGAATATGCTAGGACTCAGAAAAAGAGTCAATTTTGAGTTATAAAATCAAAATGATACTGAACACCAGAGAGGCAGAGGAATACAAGGGTAGAAACGGCTCAGAGTCAATGTGAACAATTCTGTTCATTTTATAGTGGAACAATTGAAACAAATTGACCTTCCAGAGATGGTAGAGAAGATATCCCTTAGAAACGACTATTTTAGACCCATTATTCCATTTTGAAATATATCACACTTCCATAGATAGGCTATCTTATTTAGCATGCCAAGTATTTTTAATGACCATAAAGATGAATCATAAGAGATTTGTGTGGATTTGTTCCTCTTTTCCCCCCAACAAGCCTTAAGTTCCTCCATTCCAAATTATCCATCCAGGGGGATTTTTCAGGAATTAATAATGTGTAAAATGCCCCTCATTCAAGACGGAGACAAAAATCAAGGTTTTAAAATTTGCCAGAATCACAGTTAAGACAAAAATAATCTGTCCATCACAGGAGCAAAATTTGACCCCACATTACAAAAGCATTATTTCCCAGTTCTCTTCAAAATAGGTGGGGTGTGACATCACAAATAACAAAACCTAATAAAAAAAGAGATCATATAAATCTGCGTAGTTCCATGCATGTACATAGGTACCAAATTTAACAGGCATGAGTCACACAAACCTCGCAAGAATCCTTCTTTCCCCCAGAACTACTTTCAGGCTTCTTGTTCCTGAGAGAGAAATGGGCTTGGCCCACCCTTAAATATGAAATAAAAAACAGTCACATTGGACTGCAGAAGTGGCGAGCCCAAATCCTCTGAGGAGATTTTTATTAAAAGCAGGAAAAGGTCAGTCCTCTTCCCCCAAGGAATGTCCGGGCTTGTTGGAATTATAACTCCAAGATAGTTTCTTTATTAAATTCACTGCAGAAACAGAAAGGCAAGCACAGGAAGAACCAGAAAGGGAAAGTCTTACTTTAGTCCAGCTACAACTAGATTTAATGCAAGATCCGCGGAACCAGTATGCTTGCTCTGCACTGTGCCTACAAATCAGATGTAATTTCAAACCTAGACTAAATCCTTAATGAACTAAGAAATTATGCCATTAAATAATCCACTAACTATAAATGCATCATCGTTGCTCATTCCCCAAAATAAATTAAGAGTGATATGCCAGGTATAACTTTTGTAGCAACCCCACTGCTATCCGAGGACATGAAGCAGACATCTGCTTCTGAACCTAGATTGGCTTCTAGTTAAAATCAAACATTAGTTAATAGATTAGTTTGACTGACTTTAGAGAGTGAGGGAAAGCAGCCCAGCACAGCCCTGTTTAGCAAACATTTTTTTTTCAACGTGGGCAGTCACAGGGAAATCACAAACCCAAGATAAGTGCCAACTTAAAATGGATTCCCGAGACAGCCCTGGCGTGCAAATTAATTCTGTTTGTATTAATATTTGGAACGTCACGCAGGATGCCATTGCTTGTTTTGCGTGACACTCCGGCACTCTCTGCAGCATTTTTATCATGAAAATGACCATGTATTGAAAGCTGTGGCATAACTGTGTGAGAGACTTTACAAGAGGGAAAAGGAGGAAAAGCTGAAAATTTCTCCCCTGGTCTCTGCCTATTAAATATCCTAGCTTTTCCAACAGCGCGCCACATCACAGTGTTAAATGGGGCATTATATTCAATGTCAGGGCCGTGGGGTGTACAGGTAATCCTGTTTCTTTCCTTTCCAGATCTCCCCACTTGCATAAAGTCAGATCAGGGGTTCCAAAATAATGCCCACCAATTGCAAGTTGGTGCAGCCATTATGGAAATCAGCATAGAGAACCCTCACAAAATTAAAAATAGACCACCACATGGTCCAGCAATTCCATGCAGAAACAGAAAAGATATCTGTACCCCTATTGTTTATTGTAGCATTAGTCATGATGGCTAAGATATGGAAGCAACCCAGGTGCCCATCAATTGATGAATGGATAAAGAAGTGGTACATATATATGATGGAATATTACTCAGCCATAAAAAGGTTGAAAACTTGCCATCTGTAACAACATGGATGGAACTGAGGATATCATGCCAAGTGAAAAAAGTCAGACAGAGAAAAACAAATACCATAGTACTTCACTTATACATGGAATCTAAAACACAAATGAATGAACAAAAAAGAAACATACTCAGATACAGAAGATATTGTTATGGCTTCCAGATGAAAAGAGGATTGGGGTAGGACAGGTGGAAAGGGGGAAGGGATTTAGAGGTACACATTGGCAGTTATAAAAACTATCGTAGTCACAGGGATAGGTAATACAGTCAATGATGTTGTAATGACTTTGGATAGTGTCTTGTGACATTGGGATGATACTTCAAATGCTATATAAATGTCTACAAAATATGCTGTATATTTGAAACTAATAGAATATTGTTTGTTAGCTGTGATTGACACTTAGAAAAACAAAAACATAATGCCCACCCTTCGGGTACACAAATGCAAATACACTCTTTGTAAGAAAGTAAAAATTAAAGCCACATAACAGAGCAAATCTTCCCTCAAGCGCTCCCATCAAAGGGGGGTGACAGAGGTTGAATTCCTCCTGTTTGGAAAGACTTGGCACACCAACTACTGTTTTCATGGTAACAGGGATGAGGCTGGTTTGGCTCAGTGAGAACCGGGTAGAAACAAATCCCTCCCTTCTGTCTATAGTTGCAGAGGCTTCTTAACATCCAACACTGTTATGGTTGGCAATGTAAACATCATCTGGTTTGGGCTGTATTTCTTTCCTTTCCAGGCTTCTGGTAAAGACGTCAATAACATTAACATGGCTACAGAGAGAAAAACAGACAAGGAGAGTAGGAACAAAGAAGGCTGACGCTGCTTAACCAATGCTCCACCTGTCGGAGAGAAACTAGTCTATACCTATGTGAGCAGCTCTTTTCTCCCCCAGTGAGATCATCTGAAATGGGGCTTTGGGGTTTTACATATTGTTACCCCTCCTTGCGTCCTCCCTCTTAAATGGGTTCTAGAAAAAACATAGAAGATTGCCATTTCAGCAGACTGAGAGACGAGGGTTGATAGGCTTTACATAGTTATTTTTATATTTAATCCAAGAGCAAAAGACGACTGAACAACCCAGCTGACTCTCAAAAGCATTTTAGGAAGTTGGCCAGTGAACAAGCCACCTCCTGCAGTCTCCTGCTGTGAAGTAACTTGATCTGGGGTCGAGATATGTTCATCCACGATATCAATAGCACAGATAATTAAGTTAGTGCAGACATGCTTTGAAGTGTGGACACAGTTGGTGTGCTAACCTTTCCCTCACCTGATAGGCTAAGCCCTACAATCTCCTCACACATGTTAACAATCTCGTGACCTTTGGTCCATCCTTATTATCACATCATTTAGGTCACCCAGTCATGTGAGGGGCTGACCATAAAAAGGACAGCTAAGGAATTGGGAGAGGGAAGGAACAGACCCAAATACAGGCTCCGCCCAGCTAAGAAGAACCTCCCCCTGGAGGAGCTACTGCTCTGCAGATGTGGTGATACTATTCCAGGAAGAAACAGATCAGAGAGTGAGGACAGGGACACTGGTTGACCCAGTGCTCTCTGAACTCCGAATCCAGTCCACAAAAGTCACATGAGGTATTTCTAAAAATACAAGTTACTGGATCCCAACGTCTGGAGAGGCTCGTTCAAACCACTGGGCTAGAAGCAAGGGTTCTGCATTTTAACGAGTACAGAGGGGAGTCTATATTTGTGGTCCTTGGACGATGTTGTCCACAAAGTGCTGAGTCAAGCTCCTCGAGACTCCAGTTATAAGTATAGCGGTATGACCTCAGATACCACCAGACCCTTTCTCCGCCACACTTGGGGCTTTGTGAATTTTATATTATTTAACCCCCAAGATGTAAAACATGCAAAATACACAAAGCCTCCAATCGAAGACCTGCAGGTCAGGCCTTTCATCCACACAACACAAGACGGAGGGCGGCCAGGAGCTTGAGGAGAGCTGACACTAACACATGCGACACAGAAGGCATCCCCCCAAGCACAAGCAGAGAATTCTGAATCAACATTATTGGAATGGGATGAACAAAGCTGCCTATCTGAACGGCGTGTAGGAATTGGCCCTTTGGCATCAAGAGCCTGCTAGGAATGAATGCAGGCTCCCCGTCTTTTGAAACAGGAGGAGAAAAAGAACACATGACCAGGGTGTCTTCCTCTCCCGCTCTCTACGCCCATCATATCTGTCTCTGCACAGATGCCCAAACTTGACTAGAGCCTTCCTGTGTTCTATGTTGGGTCTTCAATGAGCAAGGGAAAGAGGCAAAACAAACAAAGCGAAGACAGCAAGAAATGAAAGACAACGAGGACGAGAGAACCACTTTTCCCCAACCCCAGTCCCAGCTGGGGACCCTCTAGCTCCGTGATGAAAAGGCCTTTTACAGTAAGAAAAAGGCAGAGGTGTTTCAACTGCTATTAGAAAGATAAATAGCCCAGGATATCCATTAGTGCCCCATAAATTCTGCTGCTCAGAATGCTGATGTATTTCCAGTGATTTGTGATGTTTTCCCTTCTGGGTTGTGCTGGCCACAGACCAGTTCGGCAAAGGTGAGAGGTTGAGCTACGACACACTTGATTCCTTGGATGCAAAACCCTCCTGAGGTGTGAGGGTAGCACACGTAGCTAGCTTCCCCAGTTCCCACATGAATCCCCACTGGGAGTGTGACTGTCACAGTAGCATTTTCAGGGAAAACTCCATTGTTAAATGTGTTCTTGAAGAATCTCCCATGGGGTTTGTCTAGAGAGATTTTACCTAGTTTTCTTTCAAACATGAGGTTTGAGTGGATCAAACCCACCCCAATGATGACATTTTTAAAGGCAGAGCTTCATATCCCCACTGTAGACCCTGGATTGAGACAGCAGACAGCGAGCCAGAAGGTGTTGGCTACAAGTGTGAGTGACCACTTCATTTCTTCAAGGCTGAACTGCGAGGCTGAACTCTGTCATTCACAAGCAGCCTGAAGACCAGTTCAGGGAGCATGGTTCTTAGAGAGGAAATGACAGACAGGCATGGGACCAGGTACAGACCTGGCAAGCAGAGAGTTATAAAACCTTTTTCTTTCTCTCCCTGTATAAGAAAATATAAACCTGCTTTATGATGGCAATTCTAGTTTCCCAAAGAAGCACTTTTGCAATAATAGTACCGTAGAATAAAAGTGTGAGCAGCCAGGGGGCTTTAGAAAAATAAAGCCTTCCTCTTTCTAAACAGAGTGGTGTTGCTCTGTTCTTTACACTTGCTACCAGGCGCTCATCTGATTCACACAGACACTGGTACTAAAGTGTCTGGGTACTGAAGTACACAGTCATGATATCACCTCGATACAATTGCTTTGAGGATTCACTTGGTAGATGGACAGACACTTTGGCTGGTACACCGTCAGCTCTATATGAGTCATAGCTATTGATATTGTTGGGATGGGGATTGTGACATGGAGCTCAGTCAGCCAGGACACATATTACATTCTAAATATTTTTATAGCCAATGGACGACCTGTTTGTATGTTTTATATTTATTCCATATCTCATTTTGATCATGATATCAGTCATTAAAAAAATAAAGGTCTGAAACTATTTAAACAACCTGTTTTTTCCCTGACCTTTCAAAGTCTGGAAGAGTCTAGAGCAAGACTTCTCAGTGTCAACACTGCAGATGTTTTGGGTTAGATAATTCTCTGCTGTGTGGAGGGCACTGCCCTATGAGCCCTGGGATACCTAGCAGCATACCTGTTCTCTACTTACTAGATGTCAGTAGCACCCCCTTGAAACATGTCTTCAAACTTTACCATATGACCCTTGGGGGGCAAATTTGCTCTTAGTTTATAGAGTCAATCTGAAACAAGCAAATAAACTACAGACACAGTTCTCTAAAGCACACATCCCATGTCAGATGGTATGGTCCCTGTTGGGGATTGCATTCATGCCACAAATAGCAAGTTACCTGCAGTGAGGTGAAACCCAAAACCGGACAGGACCAGTAAGGTACGTAGTGCTAACAAGGTACGGTGAGCAAAACAGTCCAAACTTCTTCACATATGCAAACTCTACATTTAATTTTCTGCAAGATTACCCACAATAATTACAAAGTTCTACAATGCAGCCTTAAAAGCTTGGAACTATGAGACCCATAAGGGCTGATCTTTTATCTTTTACCTGGGCTGGGTACTGTGTCTGTGGAGCACAGCAAATGAACATAGGCAATGTTTTCCTCCAATTTTTAGGGCTGTTAAAGTGAAGCTTTACTAAAATTAAATTAATCATTAAATAATCCAATGGAGAGACATACAGAGGAAAGCTTTAGTGTACAAACGACACAGAGGTAGACTGTTTTGATTTTAAGCACGCACACTTTCACTGTTCTCCATGAGCATTGCTAATAGTTTAACATCCTAACATGCAGCTGAAATATTACTAGCTGGTAGCTGCTACTGCTTGGTGATGGTTTGGGGGCAAAACACTGGCATTTATCTGACATCAGTTTGTTCCTTCTACAAAGTCACACACTGTACTTCTGAAACATTTGTGACAGTTTGAAAGGACTTCCTTCAGCTAATCAGTGATCACTGTAAAGATGTGAGAGCCATTATCAAATATATAATTTCTCTATCATAGTCTCAGAACAGCAATTGACAATTGATTTTCAACCCTTTTCATCTTATGGCACACATAAACGAATTGCTAAACTTCCATGGCACACCAAAAAAAATGTAGTTTTTGTCCATCTGATTTTTAAAAAGGTTTAATTTTGATTCATTCACTCCGGACGGCCATTGTAGTGCTGCCTGTTGTCTTTTTTTTTTTCTATTTGACAACCTAAGGGGAAAGACTGACTAAGAAGCCCCTGACTAAGAAGTCAGCTATTGCACATTTAAAAAATTGTTGCAGCACACCAGTTAAAAATCACTGTCTTAGAATTAAGCCAAGCCAATAAATTCACTCAACAACTCAGAGCTGTGTGCTTGGAGCTTATTTACCTATTATTAGTAACACAGAACTCATATAAGAGAGAAAACACATTCATTTCACCTTTTCATAGCCACATGACTTACAAGGTTTTATTCCAACCGGGGAAATAAAAAACACCGTATTTTCACCAAGTATGGAGCCAATGCAGTGTTAGGTGAAGGGCATGCATGGCATTGATGAAGGAATATTGCTGTCTCTGTCCACACTCAGAATCTCATTTAGTTGTCCCTTCACTTTTAAGATGCTATTACTGACAGCCTTTACTCTTCTATTACATGGTCAAGTGCAGGGACTACAGATAAACATGGGAACTCAGCTTGCATGGACAAGGGCACTCTTCTTGTGCTTAGAGCTGCTTCAATGCTGTCTTCTGAGAAGCTGAGATCAGATTCCCATGCTACTGCCTGAACTGAGACAGAGTCAAGCCTGAGAACGGGGTGGGGAGAGGTACTTCCACTCCTCCTGCCTGCCCTCTTTTTTCCTAGTTGAATACAAAATCAGAATCTTTGTATCATCTTGTCATCATCAATACCACACCCAACACACACACACACACACACAATACAAAATAGCATCACAAGTGGCTTCTTTTAACATCCTTTTCCCTTCCTAACTTTCTTTATACTCAGTTTCCAACTATCCCAACCCCCTTCCAAGACTGGAATCTCTGAGGAGGTAAAACACTCCAGATCTAGATGTCTGAAAACCCTATTGCTAATCTTTTGAAAAACCTGGGTTCCTCTGAGTGAAGCCATTTAATCTTGCTGAGGGAACTCAGCTGTAAATGGAAGATGATAATTTGCAACTTCATAAACTTTGACTACACAAATATCATGCATTATTGGAAGAAATGCTGAAATTTAGAGAAACAGCAGAAGGGAGTCATTCTGCATGTGATTTCAGTGAATGTGTTAAAAAAATTATTTCTTATTCACAAGCATAGATATTCCTAGGCAGCTTTCTTCAAAGCTGGTCCTGTGGTTCCATGACCTTCTACAGGAAAACGTGGACACCCATCAATCACATTGTCCCCCCTTTCAATCCCTCCTTTCCACTTACTTCATTTAGACACTAAAAAGGGGTAATTGGGCAGCTACCACTTATTTTTTCCCAGGAAGGAAACTTAAAGCCTCTGCTTGGTCACCAAACTTCAGGATTCTGCTTAAACTGATTTAAGAAGGTGATCTGACCTTGGCATTAACCTTGGAAATGATGCAGACTTCCAGCCTCCCTCTTCCCTCTCTGCCCTGGCCTGCATCTGACATCTGGCACCACGGTGTGGCCCCTCCTCTTTCCCTGGTCCCCTGTACTTACCCAAACCCACCTCTTCAAAGCAAACAGGCAGGGCGGGAAGCACCTCTCAGAAGGGAACTCCATCTGCTTTACAGACAGAGTGCCAATCGGACACATCGTGGGAGCAGCAGGCAACTGTCTGGGGAAGACCCACAGCATCTGGCGGACCCCAGGAAGCTAAAGCACAGGAGGGCAGCGGAGGCTCTCTACTGCCCAGCCTGGAATCCTGAGGAGAGAGGAATGCTGTGAACCTTCGCCCTTGCGTCATTCCTTAAAGCTCAGAGGATGGTGCTGCAGCCTAGGAGGCAAGAGCAGAAGCTGCATTAATAAAAGGGTCAGCCTCTATTCCAACTTCCCAGAAAGGCCCATGCTGTACCCACAGATGAAACTGCCCTCCGTCCGGTGCCCTCAGGTTCTTAGAAGTTGATTGTGTGAGAACCACACCAAGAAGAAGATGTCATCACAGCAAAGAGAAAAATCTTTGTCGGGAGGGTCAAAAGCAAGAGGATGGCATTCATTTCTGCTAACATTGCTACAATTATAGGGACATAATCTCTGCATAACTCAGTTTCCTCACCTACAAAACTGTAAAGAAAACCTGTCTTATTTAGCTCAAGATATATTTTGATATTCAATAAGAGACATGAACACCACTCTCTATAAAAGGTGTTAGATATTAAACAGCAATGGTCCCCTGCTATCGATGACTCTAACCTACATCCAGAGTTGCAAAAGCTTGCCAGGACTTCAGAAAATCTCCATTGTTACCACCTGAAAGCAGCAAAAAATATGCTTCTAACTTTGTCTCCATGTCAGAGTACTTGTATGTGGTCTTCCCCATGTGTCTATATTGTTGTATGTCTTTACATCAAAAGAAGTAACATAATGTAGTAGGATAGTGCACTGGATTTAAAAGTAAAATAGCAAAGTGTGAATCCCAAATCCATTACCTCTTGTTGCATTGCCTTGGACAGAATTATGTCTAAAGTGAGGGTGGTGATCCTAGACTATTCACCTCCTGGACCGCTTCACTGTTAACTGACAGGCAGATCTACTAACAAACAGCCCTCAATTGTCTTTCTCACTCTCTCTGTCTGTCTCTCTCTCTACTTCCTCCTCTCCTCCCTTCTCTTCCTTCTCCTTCACATTATTCATGATTTTTTCCCACCTCTGTCTCTTCTCTTTATTTGCCCATAAGGGAGAAGTAGGTTGTATGTCTAGATTTTTCTGATTATTGAGTAAATTAAGTTGCTTTTTCCTGTGATCACCATCCCTGTGTCTGGTCTGAGTCTTTTAACTATTCAAGAATAAATCCATCTCATGATGCCTGGGTCTTGCTTTCATTCCAGAAAATAGACCTGACCTTTCTCGTCATTCCTGCAAATTGTCGCCAACTTAATAAAGCAGTCGAGGGAACCTACATAGGGAAGATGATGAAGTTTCCATGGGGCTCTATTACTCAGGAGACGGAAACTGTCTATCCACTCTTGTAGGCTCAAATTTTCTCATAAAATCGGGTACTATTTCAGAAGAGTAGCAGGAGGATTAAGTTAATTACCCCTACAGGATATGATAAGTGAAATAAGCCAGAGAAAGACAAACACTATGATTTCACTTATATGTGGAATCTATATAAAAACAAACAAACAAAAATAAATAAATAAATAAATAAACCAGTGAGTAAAGAAAACAAAATGGAAAAGACCCACAGATACAGAGAATAGGCTGATGGTTGCCGCAGGGCAGGAGGGGGCAGGGAAGACATTTTAACTGAAAAGAATAATAGACACCCTTTGTCATTTATGTGATACCGATTCTAACTATGGGCTTTTTCTCTGCCTTTGGGAGAGAAAACTATGAAGGGGAGCCCACTGCATTCATGTGCTGACCTGCCAGACTGTCAGATAAGGATGGCTAAGAAGATTGGCTAGGAAGTGTGAGAAAGTCCCCCACGGAGCAGCTGTCCCCCCCTGAGCACTACCATGGGTAAACAAGGGTCCCTCTCCAGAGATATCTGCTGGCACCTTGGCTTCATTCCTTTCTGGAGAAAAATATCCCCATCCTTGTGAAGAATGTATTGCCTTCTGCCTTGCAACTGCCAAAAACCAACTGTCGGCCAAATCCTGCTGACAAAACCCCTTAGCTGCTTTGATTCAGTTCTTAAAGGAGATTAGTTGTTGGAAGGTCACAGAGGAGCCAAGCCTCCGGCACAGTGGAGCTCAGGGTTTCAAAGCTCCCACTACTGAGGGAATCTCCGTGGGTGATGCCCCCTTCCCTTCACGCCATTTAATCAATGAATCAACAAATAGTTAGCGAGCGAGGCTTCCCTGGGGGGTGCGGGTCACTTCAGATGTGCCTCTCCAGTTCAATAGCAGGAGGAAGAAAAACAGATTTTTCTGACTCCTCTGAAAGTTTCCATTTATAAAACCAGGGCAACATGAAAAGACTGTGGGGTCTCAGGTCCCTCTTTCTCTCGTCTCTGAACTTTTCCAGCTCACAAAGAAAAAGGAAATGCAGATGGTGGAGAGAAGGTATAGGGGCTGAAAGGAAGCAAAGAAGGAAGGATAGAACAAGTCAGGGAAAGGAAGGAGAGAGTCAGACGTTTAGATTTCAGGAAGCTCAAAGGACACAACACACACGTAGCCAATCCTCTCAAGACATGTCTCCTTGGTAGCATAGAACCTCCATTTACCCACCTGTTTTTCTTTTTCTTTTTAATTAGACATTAAATTTAATGGGCTGACATTGATCAATAAGGTTGCATAGGTTTCAGGTGCACATCTACATTGCATTTGATCTGCTGATGGCTTTGTCTGCCCATCACCCAAAGTCAAATCATTTTCCGTCCCATATATTTGTCCCTCTTTACCCCCTCCCCTCACCCCTTCCTCCGGTAACCACTTCACTTTTGTCTATGTCCATGAGTCTCAGTTTTATATCCCACCTGTGTGGGATATATATTTACTGGCCTGTTAATTATTACTGCTCTCTAACATATGGGGTTCTCTTTCAGAATGATCAGTCACCACTATTTTTAAGCTTTTAGCACTGACACAATTATGAGTTTCTTATGCCTTTAAGTGCCTTTCTGCTCTCCACTCAGGCAATATGGTCACAGATAAAATGTGTGTGTTGCCTCAGTACCTTGGTATGAAAAACCTCAAACATATACAAAGTAATTAGTTTTCCTAAATATTTTTGTTTTTGTTTTGCAAGAAAAAATAATGCACATGAAAATAAAGCTATACTGTAATGAGATACTATTTTGACTTTTAGTACATGTTACATAAAACATGATACTATGCTACAAAGTGAATCACCATTTCCCAATGAGGACAAGTTACTGCAGGGTGCACCTCACTAGAACAGGACCAAGCCATCAGATGACTGTTGTCTTTCTCTGACCCAATACTGAAGAGCAGGGTTCCACTTCACTATAGGTTTCCTTAGTCAAAAAAAATAATGGAACTAGTCAAATTTATTAAGCACCTAAGATATGCCAGACGTGGTGTGAACTCCTTTTTATGCATTACCCCATTTAACCCCTTCCTCAGGCCACTGGGGGCACTACTATCCTCAATCTACAGATGAGGGTCTGACAGGTGATGTCACTTTGCTCCAAATCCTAAGCATAGTAGGTGAGGTCCAGAGCAAAGACTCCAACCCATGCCGGACTGCAAAACCTGTGCTCTGACCCTCCAGCTGACACTGTATTCCTGTTCTTCAGCTTGGAGAATCGAGGACAGATCAAGTTAAAGAATAATGTGTTTTACAATCATTTACCCAAAACCTCATTTAACCTTTGTATTCATTCCCATATTAGTTTCAAATTGCTTCACCCCCCCCCCAACATGATTAGTTTCTTTTTTTTTTTTCTTTTTGACAAGAAAAGTTAATGTCAGAAAAGCAAACAGACCACGAGGTCATAAACTCTTCCTCTTACTTCAAAGCTAGAGAACTGCTGGCCCACAATTAGTGTGACCTTCCACGAAGGAAGCCCCTGGAGTACCCAGAATCCCTATTGGTTCCTAAAATAAGGGTACTTTCTGTGAAAATCCACACATCACCACATTCTGCCCAGAATCCCACTGCCTACCCTTCTCCATGGAAGCAGAGAGTGAGAACTGCCAAGTTCATGGACATGGAGACTTGGGCTGATTGGAAATAGGTACGTGTTGGGAGGGGAGGTGGCAGGGAGGGGGCACAGCTTGGAAAAGAAAGACTTTTCCTTTAAAACTGCACAGAAGCTGATACCACATCACATGACCTTTTACCGTAATTTCTATTAAAATCATTTCATGTCCGGTTGCCTCCGCTCTCCTGGCTCATTTGTATTGTTTACAACAAGTCACTGCCCCGGCCATTCTTGGCAGCCGGATCCATGGTTACCCGTTTTTACATTCACTAGTTAAATGGAATGTAGCTCTGCTGTGGGTTGCAGGAGCCCCCACCCAGCTATCAATCAGACTAATCTGGAGAGAAATTAATCTTAGACATGTAAGTGTTGGCGCATATTAAAGACTGATGAAGAGGGGGCACGTGGGCTTTCCTGGGTTGGAGTTACAAAAGTGGATGAGCTGACATTGGACTTAGAGCCTCAGAACCTCCCAGCCTGTGGTCTACCTCTGACAGCCATTCACGTTGTGCAAGTAAGAAGCTTTCAAGAGAACACGACCCTTCCACTTTAAAACAAATCCACCCCTCCCCGCCCCTGACACACACACATACCAAAATTCTGTGAGTGCACAAAATAGTGCACTTGAACACTCTTAGGAACGAAAGAATGCCTAACATAGGTTTAACCAGACTGCAATCCCGGCAAGTAACTTAAACACACACACACGAGACAGGAAAACACCAAGCAGATAGCACTGGGTAGGGTTCGCTTAAAACAAAAATCTCAGTGGAATTTCATTTGACCCATAAGAGTAAATTAAAACTGCAAACGTGTATATTTCCTTCAGAGCAAGAACAGCACAAATGCACTCTACTGCCCATGGATTTATGTGGTTAACTCTTTAAAAAAAAAATCCCCAAAAGCAAACTTGTCTCTCAAGATAGAGAGGACCAACAATTATAATTCCTAATAAACATGTAGAAGTTTTATATAGTTTCATGCCCACGACCACTGTCCTCCCTACTCAAGTCACATCGGAATGCTAAATGAGAACAGCAAATAGTTAAAGCTAACATATGACCACCCCATCTACTGCAAAGTCACTGTATCAGAAGCTACAATTGATTTGTTTTCTCAGAACGAATTGAAAATGAATGTAACATAACGTCGGAAAAATCTCTCCTGCCCTTCTGCTAATCGGATGTTGTATAATGGTTGATTGCAGCTCAGCCCAGTACTACTGCCTAAATCATACATACTCACACGTCCTGGGTTCTTCTAAGAGTTTGGTGCAGTTTCAAGGACAAATCTCTTAAGGAAGCCTCTCTACTCTGCAGCGAGGAGCCTATCTCGGAGCTGATGGCAGGAGCACGGTGCTAAACCGGACAACAGGAGAAGGAAAGTCCCCGCGTGCAGAGCAGGTCTTGGAAAGTCTCAGGGTTAAAAAGGCTGCTTGCAATGTGCTGGTTGATTTGCTCCTTGGTTGTGTATACACGGTAGCAGCTGATCTGTGTTTGCAGCCCTGCAGAATGGAACCTTTACTGAAAACCAATGGCATCACATTTCAGCGGGGCTGGTGCCAAGGGCTGGCGTGCAGAGCAACCTTCGACAACTTCACACAATTCAACTGGGCTGACTTGACCACTGTGCGGGGAGGAGAGTGGAGACGTCCCCCCATCCAGGTTTCACCCCCAGCCGGCGTGTTAGCACGCTTCCTGGGAAACCGAACCCTGTTACTGACCAGCCTCTGAGGACCAACAGCTGTGGAGCTACTCCCTGTACCTCACTATGGTCCCCGTCTCGGCTGTCCTGATCTCCCCAGGGCTGTATTTTCATGGGGTTTAGAAACCGAGTCCCAATTTCCTAAATGCATGTGCCCGTTTCTTATATAAACCTTCAACTCCACAGTGCATTACTAATCCTGTGTTGAGTATTGATGACTTCCCCTGATGTTCCTTGCAAATAAATGGAGGAAAAAAATAATTTAGAATTAAGGAAGGGAGGAGCCTAAGTCTGTAGGCTGCTTCCACACATGGAGGCTGGAGTTGTAACAGGACTGTCTTGCTGGGGGCCATTTTATTATCGTTCATTATAATTGTCACTCCAATAAAACCCACAGTGGTCACGGGGCTACAGGGACCTTAGGAGCAGGAATGCAATATAGAACACAGAACACACTGTTTGCATGGAGGAGGATGAAAATTCTAGCCCTTGCCAACTCTATAAGACAGCATAGGAGACAGAGGGGGTGCAGGTTGCTGTATAACAAACTTAATCCATGTCACTGCTTAGCCACTTCACGATCTGAGTGTTCCTCACTGCCCTTCCCCTTCCTTGGGCTGCAGTGACAAGTCTAGGTTATGGTATATTATATGATATTTTCTCACTACTGTGCATTTTACTTCAAAGGGCAGAAATCAGAACTGACAGTTTAACAAAAGGCCATGTTAAATGTGTCAGGCATCCCATGGCAGCGTGCTTCCATGGATCAGAAAGCCAGCCTCGGAGCTGCCTGGGAAACTGGTGACTTATCCCAGTAAGGCCCTGGCTTTCATTATGGCTTCACTGTGGTTCAGAAGTCACCCTACCTCTTTTCACTCAGAGAGCCCACAGAATGGGATGAGAAGCCTGGGCTCTGGGGCCAGATAGATATAGCTTCCTATCCTGGACCTGCTGTTTTCTATGTAAATGAGGCTGGGAGTTGCTTCAAATCTCCAAACCTCTGTTTTTCTCATCTCTGAAATGGAAACAATCCATCTACCATGCAAAGTTATTGTAAAGACTTAAGGAGTCACCTATGTCAGGGGTTGACCCCAGTGTCTGGCATGCATGCATTCACAATCATTTACAGAGTCACCTCCTGAAAGCAGACATAGTACCAGACACCGGGCTGGGGGCACAAAGTCACCTGAGACATGGCCCCCAGCCCAGTGTCTGGTACTATGTCTGCACAAAAACCTTTCACAGACTTTTTGCCTCATCTCATTCAAATTCTTAGTCTCATAAAAATCCTATGAGACAGGTGAAATAACGCCTGATTTGCAAATGGGAAAAGTAAGACTGAAAGAGGTAAGGATTACATGGCTAGGGAATGGTCACCTGACCATCACTCCAGCCTCTGGGTCTGTCACATGCTTTTTTTTTTTTTTTTTTTTTTTTTTTGTTAGATGAGAGGAGGGGAGATAGTGAGGCAGACTCCCACATGCACCTTGACCAGAATCCACCAGGCAACCCCACCTGGGGCTGATGCTTGTATAATGAGCTGTTTTTAGCACCTAAGGCTGCTGATATGCTCCAATGGAGCTATCCTCACCACCCGGCCATGCTGTAACCAAATGAGCCACTGGCTATGAGAAGGGAAGAGGGAGAAAACAGGGGGAGGAGAGAAGCAGATAGTCACTTCTCCTGCGTGCCCTGACCTGAAATTTAACCCAGCACATCCATATGCCAGGCTGATGCTCTATCCACTGAGCCACTGGCCAGGGCCACATGCTCTACCTTAGGGGATACACAGGAACTTGCCACATAGTACCCATTTTCTGCACAATTCTGTATAGTACTGTTATCTTCATGGTTTCATGCATATACATTGTACTTCCCTAAAGAGAGTGCAAGTCCCTTAAAAGAGGGAAACTGCATCTTAAAATGACTCTGTATTCTCTGATAAATTTAGCACAATGCTAAATATATTACACGTTTAATAAATTTAAAAGAAACTCAATCCCTCCACCCATAGCCCGTCCACACCTGCCCCTGACAGGTGTCAGCCTGCTCTCTATGTATGAGTCTGTCTCTATTTGTTCATTAGATTCCACATATGAGTGAAATAATATGATATTTATCTTTCTATGACTGACTTATTTCACTTAGCAGGTCCATCCATGTTCCTTTTTTATGGCTGAGTCATATTCCATGTGTAAATGCACCATCCATTCATCTACTGATGGGCACTTGGGCTGCTTTCTATCTTAGCTATTATAAATAATGCTACAATGAACATGGGGTGTGTATATTCTTTTGAATTAGTGTTACAGGTTTCTCCTGATGAATTCCCCGAAGAAGAATTACTGGGTCATGATGGGGGGTGGCAGTGGAGGAATTGAGCAAAAAATAAAAAAGAGAGAACTCTTGGACACAGACAACAGTGGTGCTTGCTGAGGGAGGGGGCAGGAGTAGGAGGAGAGTATGGGGGGATAAATGGTGGCGGACAGATACTTGACCTGGGGTGGCGAACACACAGTACAGTCTGCAGATAATGTGCTGTACAACTGTGTGCCTGAAACCTATGTAATTTTGTTAACCAGTGTGACCCTAATAAATTTAATAAAGATGGAAAAATAAAATATACCTTTCTTGAGAGTAAAAAATAAAATAAAATAAATATAAGAATAAAAGAAACTCAAGCCCTGGCCGGGTATCACAGTTGGTTATAGCATCATCCGAATACACCAGGGTTGCAGATTCCATACCCTGTCAGGGCACACACAAGAACCAACCAATGAGTGCATAAATGAGTAGAACAACAAAGCAGACTCTCTCTCTCTCTCTCTCTCTCTTTCTCTCTCTCTTTCTCTTTCTCTTTCTCTCTCTCCCCCCATTCCTCTGTCTCTCTCTCTCAAATCAATTTTTAAAAATTAAAAAGAAAAGGAACTCAAGCTGAGTCAATTTTACTCTCTATAACCAATCTTATGAAAAGCAACTCAGCAAAAACTAGTTTGAGGGTTATTCATGTGGCCACGTAGTGCTCATACTATGTCTTTAATTACTTACAAATAATTCTATACATGTCAAAGTTTCTAACTTTGACTCATAATTAAATCTCACAAAGACAGCTTTCTTCATCTGTTTAACATACATTCTGTATACTAAGGGCCTAGTGAAGTTTGGTAAGAGCAATTGAATAGTTACTCTTAAATTCAGACCTGATCCAAAGACGTTCTTATGTGGAGGTGCACTTCGGTTCCCAGTTTTAACAGACCAAAAAGTGTAGAATTCTGTCGATCATTTTTTTGTGAATCAGAGCAGAACACATGGCCAGTCTTTGGTAGAATCCAAGCAGATTTTTGGATCTGCCTTTTAAAAATATATTGTCTGTACTAACAGCCCACATTTCTTGAATAATTGTTGATCTACTGCTTCATTTTATGCTTTGAAATGTAGTCCATTTCTGATGGAAGAATTGGCTAGATATTTATCAGTGAATCATACATAAAAACCAAAAATATTCTTAAAGAGATCTGTATAGACTCTAGAACTTGGAGTTCAACTCATGTATTACATTAATTAGTTCTGTAATGTCCTGGAAATCTTTTTTTAATGGAATTTAAATCATTACTTATAAGTATTTACTGCCAAACAATGATTCTTGCCTCCTTAACAAAAATCCAGGAAATTTAGATTACTGTCCATGCCACAGCAGAAGTGCAAATGATAGGCAAGTTTGAGACAAAGAAAACTATCCTTCAATACATTGTTTTTGTTTTCAGTCATACCCTTGTTTATTTAGATAAGCTGTGGCCATCTGTGAAGAACACTAAGTATGCTCCTCACATGTTGGCAGCACATAGGTTAGAATCATCAAGCTTGCTGAGTTTAACTGGCCAGTCACATACTATTTCCTGCTTCCTCCCAAAATAAAGTAATATATAAAGTATCTACCACCATTCTTGGACCAGAGTGGACAAGAAACATGCCTCTCAGAAACCACTCTGGAACTAAACAAATTGGCCTAAGACTCGGTCAACCTTGATCAGCAGAGAGAACTGGTCAACCCAATGACTTTTTCCTTAACCACCTTAAACTATAGGGGTGTGAAAAAGTAGGTTACAGTTGTCCACATGGAGAAAGACATGTAATAGTTAATAAATAATAATACAAGAATAAACTCTGCAGTTCATGACTGTAACCTACTTTTGCCCAACTCCGTAAGTACAGCTTCCAGGCAGTTTGATACCCATGAGTCTCGTTCACCTCTCACAACCACCTTGGAAACAGATGTTCTGATTAGGCACATTTTTACAGATAAGACACATTCAGGGGATTGCAGCACTTTAAATATCTAATGATTGATCTACAAATGAAAAAATTTTAAGGCCAAATTGAGTGTCTAAATTTCATTTCAAGCCCCTGAACCTGAGCTCAACTCTGACTCTACCAACTAATAATCTTTCTGGCCATGGCATCAGGCCACACTTTAGCAAATAATTTTGTTTATAGGACAGAGATGAACAAGAATAGACTGGATTGGCTCATTCATTATATTAATCAGTAATTTAATTGAGGGACCAAGAAGATGGAGACCAACAAGCCAACCCTCCTCCCTTTTAGAAATGGGGAGACAAAGCCTCATTACTCTCAGGTGAAGAGGGTGACCAGATCATGCTATCCACTCTGCTCGGTGTATGGTGACTTGTCCTTAGCTGAAGATCGATGCGCAGTGTTATATACATTAGCTAAAAAAGAGCAAATTTCTAACTCGTAAGGTGATGCATCTAAAGGATCATCAGGTATTATGTCCCATTTCTGCAACCTTTGGAAATAAATGTTCATCCTCAACAGAAAATGAATTCCTGATAACTGAATTAAACGGTTCCTCTAAATAGCCAACTTTGGATTTCTCTCCACACATAATAACTTGGGAAAAATATATAGCCTGTGTTTACAATAGCACGATAGCCACAGTCTCTAAGAAGAGCTATAACTCGCTAACAATTTTCCTGATTTATGTTTGAAAACATACAGGGCATGAAATGATGTCTGCAACCTTACATTTTCTTCAAGAACACTGGTAAGACAGGAGATATAGTCCAAAAATTGTGTTGGATTGCTTATTACAACCCCTTTTTAATAAAAAGTGTGATCAGCAATTATACATGCTCCACCAAAAATATATAGCTATATCATTAGATGTTCCCTCATTAAGAGAGAAAAGAAGAAAAAAAAGAGGGAGAGAAGGCAGAGAAGAACCAGTAACTCTAGTAAAAGAATCTGTTTTCATAGAACGTTTACATTGTAAAATTGGATTGCTTTCTTGAGTTAGAAAGTACAATAAATATTCTTCTGAAGAAGAGTTTACGGGTAACGTATGGTTATAAACTGTAACGTACTATACAGATGCTAGTTATTCGTGCTCTTGGTATTTAACATATATGGAAATTTGCTTCACAATCTATAATTGGGATAATAAAAATTTTTTTGTGAATATAAACTAGATTGGTCATAAACTCAGCCTTATTAATCTAATATATCTTAGAGTGATATTGAATTTAAATGGGCCACCCTGGCAACACAGATTTCTGGAAACACTGTTTATCCTACCATGTAAATATCTACCAAAGCAGGAATGCCAGAGTTTTGCCATGCTTCATGTAAAATTAGCCTCCTGAAAATGAATCTTCAAAACTGTAAAAAATTACTATGTCAGATAGGCGTATTTGCCAAGTTTAAAAAAAATCCTTTGGTATAAGGGAAGTAATGTAAGCAAATTCATTAGTTAGCATCCAGTGTAGAGTCCTAACAGGTAATTCGTTTTTCTAGCTGCACCTCCTGAAACAGCCATAAGTGTTCATAAGTAAATAAAATATCTTTGAATCTCCCGTGTCCTGTGTTGTCTCACAGGGATTCCAAATGGATGCCACCCTCTCTTGTGGTAACTGTGATCATTCCCTTGTTTAAATAAACAAAGTATCCTTCATAATAGAAATAGAAACAGAGGCCTGATTTGAAACTACCAATGAATCTCTGTGGCTGCAGGAAGTATCAAGTACAATGGCATAAGTGTACTGTTAACTATTCGTGCACAGTGTGCACGTCAGAGGGGAGAGGGGAGGTGGGACTTCCACCCCACACGATGGCGCAGGTAAGCTAAGGGGGTAGTGACTCTTTCACCTCTGGAAACCATCAGGGTTGAGTAGATTCATGGTATCTAACCTCTAAGAAAGAGAAAAGTGCACCAGTTGTATGACAAAGACTGTGTTACTTTTGACAATTATTTTCAAAAGAATGTCCCACGAGTTCTGGCTTTCCCTGTTGGCCACCATCACTATTGACTACAAATCAAAGGACTACTATAAATTAGGGTCAAAATAATCAAAAGAAGATGATTCCAGAGAGAGAGCCTCAGTGTTTCTACAGTGTCCAACCCCCATCAGCTAGCATGAGAGGGTGAGGAGTAGTTAGATCTTACTCATAATTTCCAACTCTGATTCCTAAGGCCCTGCTGGCATGGCAATGCTACTCTAAAAACGTACAAAGCTGAATTATTTCACAGCTTTAGAAAACTTAGATCAAAGTGATGAAAAAAAAATCTTGGGCCCTGGCCGGTTGGCTCAGTGGTAGAGCATCAGCCTGGCGTGCGGGAGTCCCGGGTTTGATTCCCAGCCAGGGCACACAGGAGAAGCACCCATCTGCTTCTCCACCCCTCCCCCTCTCCTTCCTCTCTGTCTCTCTCTTCCCCTCCTGCAGCCAAGGCTCCACTGGAGCAAAGTGAGCCCGGGCACTGGGGCACTGAGGATGGCTCTGTAGCCTCTGCCTCAGGCACTAGAGTGGCTCTGATTGAGGCAGAGTGATGCCCCAGAGGGGCAGAGCATCGCCCCTGGTGGGCATGCCGGGTGGATCCCAGTGGGGCGCATGCGGGAGTTTGTCTGACTGCCTCCCCGTTTCCAACTTCAGAAAAAGAAAAAAAAAAATATTGGTTTGCACAAGAGGCCCCACCACATTATTTGGATGTTATAAAGATATTTTAAGCAAATAAAAGGAAAATATTCAAGACTAGGTCCATCAGTACTTCGGAATGGCAGATTCTAATGTTGGTGGAGAAAATTTTCTGTTGGTTTTCTCCTAGCAGTGGTTCAATTGAAAGATTCACCAACTGCTCCCTGGAGGAAACAGGAGATCTGCATTAAAATGGAGATACAGTATTTCCAAATGCAGGGTACCTAGAAGGCAGACACTGTCAAGGTTTCCTAGTGAGAGTAACTCAAATTGTATTAGGTACTTTGGATGTGGAAGTAATCTCCATTTCATAGAGTTTGGTCTGTTTCCATAAGTCTTTTCCCTTCGTGCACTCTTTGTAATAGTTGTCGCGAGAAGTTAAAATTAAACCCAGCTCCATTGCAAAGTCCCCGCACTAACAACAAGCAATTTCTACCATACATATTTCTGATGTGTGCATAAAAAAGACCACAGAAGACCAGTTGGCCAGAAACGTTAAATAATTGAAAAGCATAAATGACTTAATAGAGGAGTAAGCTGAGTTTACAATGCTGCCAATTTAAAGCCATAAAAATCCTGTGTAAAAATTGTATCTTGTGGTTAACCATTACATCGCCTATCTATTATTCAAAAGTATCTCACCAGTGTTTTTCTTCATTAATGTGGCTTTTGGCATTTCCCTCAAAGTCTCTCTGTTTCCGCAGTTTTCCAACAATTTTGAAACAGATACAAAATTCCTATGTTATATCATACATTCCCTTCCCTGGGATAGTAAGATCTCCCATGTCTAACTGAGACCAATTTCATAGGTCAATCTGTAAGGTCAACTTTAACTTCCCTGGATATAATTGGTTTGCATTTAACATAGCCAAACACACAAGACATTAAAAACAAACAAACAAATAAATAAATAGAACAGGACCATGTCTACTTGTACTGTCACAGCTGTACACAAAGGACAACCTCATAAGTAATAACCCCCTTTCCTATGACACACTAACTCAAGGAGCTGCCTAGATTTGAACACGTCATGAGGCATCAGGAAAAGTTCTGTCTGGAGTGTTTAGCTAAGGTGCATAGCATGTCTCTAAAGGAGAAAACAAAAGAGACACCTAGGATCAATGTCAAACACAAGGCCGTTACCTCTGGTGGGCTCTCACTGAACTCCTGGCTGCAACTGGAGTGTCCCCATAAACTGGGCTACTGAGAACAGCCCTGGAATATTCTTCTCAGCCACACTCTCACTCGCAGCCCTGCAGAGGCCTGCGTAGTCACAGCTGACCTTGCTGCCCCACCATCTGCAGAACCCAAATGCTAGCTCCGACTCAAAATGAAAAACTACCTGGATGATCCTTTCATACTGAAATACTGGAGTAGTACTCAGGGTACTCAGTGGGAGAGGAGAACACGGGCCTCTCTTGCTAACTTTTCCTTTCAGAGGAAAAAACTGTCCAGAAAAAATGTAGTGGCATGTGCAGGAACCTCATTGATTTGAGCTGCTCTATTTCGTGTAAATTCAACCCCATCAGGAAGTCTCTCTGCTCCCCCCAAAGAAGACCAGCAGGTTTCATTGAGTATATAGCATGCATGAAGACTTAAATGCTGTTTTGATTTATTAGAGAAAATAAATGATCCTTTATCGATGTCCATTAACCCAGTCCATGGACAGTGTCATCTCTGAGCTACCCCTCTTCACACACACACATTGTATTCTACTGTAACGCGGGTTAAAGGAGTGATGAGATGTATAACAATAATGAAGTCGTGCACAGCTGACAGACACATGTCCGAAAGCTCATCTAAGTCAGCTTCATGACACATGCGTTTTTCCCATCTGGAGGGAGAGAGGCCCTATCAAAGTCTCTTCACCTTTATCAAGGTTTCTAAGTCCCTTATTTTCTATCAGCTATTCCTCGACTCAGACTTGAGAACTATTCAAATTTCCCTCCCTTCCCCACAAGGACTGAAGTGTTTCTCAAGTTGGTTAACTCATGATAATAACATCAAACTTACTGACAGAAAAGAAAAAAGAACAGAAAAGAAATGAAGAAATGGAAGGAAGGAAGGAAGGAAGGAAGGAAGGAAGGAAGGAAGGAAGGAAGGAAGAGGGAGGGAGGAAGGAAGGAAAGAGAGAGGGAAAGAAGAGAGAGAGAAAGAAAAAGAGAGAGAGAGAGAGAGAGAACCCTGACACCACTCCCAATCCCATTCCCTGCTTCCCCTTTTGCCTGCTGCTTCTGAACTTGGGCATCTTCCAAACACATTCCCCTATTTGGTCTCTGGGCAGCCTGAGAAACAAAGAGAGTTTCTCTTCAAAACTAGACCAAGTCTTCAGCTGCTCTGGGCACTTCAAAAACATCACAGGTCTCTTGATCTTGACTTAAAGTATTAAGCAGGAGTGTTTTGAAAGTAGTAGGAGGTCCTATGTGGTCCTAACAGCTTCTCTTAACTCACATTCTGAGAATTTCTTCTCTTCTTTTTTTTTCTTTTTTTTTTCTTTCTTTTTCTTTCTTTCTTTTTTTTTTTTTTTTTTTTTTTTTTTTTTTTTTTTTTTTTTAGCTAGAGAGAGAAGGTGCTATTTTTGACACTGTTCTCTGGTTTATGTTAGCAAAATCATTTGCTTTCTGTGCGTGTCTGTGTCTTGTACGGCCACCGGTTCTGGTAGTACAACACAAACATAGCAACAACCATACTTCCCGAGCTGAAGCAGACCCATGTGGCAATTCACAACATAACGAGGCAAGCACAATAAACAAACACATACATAATCACTGCACAGCGCTGAGGCGTGTGTGTGTGTGTGTGTGTGTGTGTGTGTGTGTGTGTGTATGAGGGGCTTCTCCAGGCCCTTCCGGACTCTTCCAGAATTGCTCATTAAGATTCGGAAAGGGGGAGGGGTGCAGCTAGGAAAGGGTTGTGGAAGGGAGGAAGGGGCGGAGGAGGGAAGATTTGCCCTCTGTGTCTTTCTCCCAGAATCTCCCATCAGCAAACATTGTGTGTGTGGGGGGGGGGGGGGAGATCGGAAGGGGAACGCTATCCTGCAGACGCTTCTCAGGGACTTGAGGGGTAGCAGCGGGTAGATGGTTTGGAAGACTTCAAAGGGTGGTGGGGTGACCTTCCTGTAAGTTCAGAGACTCCCTTGGGAGGGTGAAGGGTTGGGGATCTGGGAGGGAATGAGCCATAGAGGACAGAAGGGAGACACCTAGGCAGCACGACAGCAGTAGCGATCACCAGAGGGTTTTTCAGCCCCTGCCAGCAGCCCTCAACTCCTGACCCACCACCCTCTCCCCGCGACCCCTTCCCATGGCCCCTCTCTCCGGAAGACCAGAGGACTCACCCCTGCCCCTGCCAGTTCCGGCGCCCTAACTCTGCCCTCACTCTTGGCCACTTTACCAAGCACTGAAGTCTCTATCCGGGAAGGGAGGGGGGAGGGAGAGGTGTTTAAAGAACAAATCTCCTTGCAATTAGAATTTATCTGTGTCTGTAGCGCGCGCACGCACGCGCGCGCGCACACACATACACACACACACACACACACACACACACACACACACACACACGCCTGCAGTTTTGCAGTCGCGGTGAGAGGCAGGTCTGCAAGAGGTGGACAGCGTTCAGGACTGTGTTATTGAGGGAGGGGTTGCTGTTGTTTCTTTTTTTTTTTTTTTCCAAGACACTCTAAACAAGTGAAGAGGGGGAGGGGGTGGTAATATAGATTTCAACCAGGACTGCAAACCGAGAATGCCCCCGATGCCAATGTCTGTTTCCAGATGTTGATGAGAAGGATTTGGACCAGTTACCTTGGCAGGGTCAGGACTGCTGCAGGGTAATCAGGTGAGTCGTCGGGGGTTTTAAAGGAGCAAGCCCAAGCCGGTGTCTTTGGCTAGGAAAGTCTACCAAACCCCCATGCAGGAACATTGCACGTCTTACACACGCCTCCTTTCACTGGGCTCCCGCGACCTCAGCCAGCGAGGGGGTGCGGGCCGGCCCGCCGCCGGCAAGGGCATGGTCGCCTGCTGGGCCCCCGCAGGCACGGGGCCGGCCTGGCCCCCCGGGTCCGCGTCACGAGAGGCTGTCACTCACCGAGCCGGGCTGCGAGGGGCAGAGGGGCGCCCGCGGCTAGCCGGAGCGCCCGGGCGCCTCCCTTTTCTCTTGGTAGCGTCGGTCCGCACTCCCTGTGACCCAGGACGTCATGATGCCTGTCTGTTTTCTCAATGATAACTTGGCAGAAGAAGAGAGAGGCTGCCAGGTTCTCCTCGGGTGGTTACGTGGTATGTGCACGTTTCTGTTTGCATGCGTTTTTCTTCACACTCCCCCCCCCAAGCAACCCTCCCCTCTCTCTATTTTTAAAAAAAATAAATATCGATCCTTTTTAGGAGTAAAAAAGGAAAAAAAAAAGACAAACTCCTGGCCCAGCCCTGGTTCGGTTGCATTATTGCGTTTGCATAATTGGCACCTCTGGATGTGTGTCTGTGCGTGTGGGGTTTTTGCCCCTTTAAATCCTGCTGCCCCCGCCGCCGCTGCCGCCGCGGCGGCGAACGGCAGCGAGCAAGCATGCGTTCATCTTTTGTCTTTCATATTACCTTCAGGGTGACATTCAGTGCCAACTGCTCCCTTTTGACTGTCGCCAATCCCCGCCTGGGCAAAATACATTGGAGAAACCTTGCGGGGAGGGGGGCTGTAGAAAGGGGGGAAGGGAAGCTAAAACCAGCCCCGCAGCTCCCGAATGCCGGGGTTTCCCATCCCTTCCACTCCCGGACCCCCAAACCTGCCCGAGCCACCTCCCACCGCAGAAAAATAAAGGAAAGTAAAAACAAAACCGGCTTCCCTTTTACCCACCGGGCCTGGGCACAGCATTGGTGGCACCAGGATAGCCAGGCGCGCCCACGAGGGGCCAGACACTCATGTTCGCGGCAGCCACTTGCTGACTTGCGCCTCTCAGTCGCCTTCCCTGGGTGTAGGCCTCCCACAACTGGAGCTATTTTTGTCTCTCAGAGAAGTTCTTTACAGCCTTTTTTAAAATGAGGAGGGGGCAGGAAAGAAAGAGATTCACAGGAGAGAGAAGCGCCCAGGCCCGGAACATGAGGGGCTGGAGAGACACATCAGGAGACTTGGGGAGACTCCTGGCACCTGACCCATCAGGGGAGATTGAAAGGACAGAAAGGATAACCGGCTTTTAATTGCATTCTTCTCCAACAGCCAGAAAAGTTTTTTTAAAAAAAATACAAAGATATTATTGCTGTCATTTCTGTAATTATGGTCTCTAGAATGGGTTAGGAAAGGTCTCATGTACAAACTTAAATATTTACTTCTGCAGACATTTTCTTCCATTTTTTTTTTCTTCCATTTTTTTGAAGCTGGAAACAGGGAGAGACAGTCAGACAGACTCCCGCATGCGCCCAACCGGGATCCACCCGGCACGCCCACCAGGGGGCGACGCTCTGCCCACCAGGGGGCGATGCTCTGCCCATCCTGGGCGTCGCCATGTTGCGACCAGAGCCACTCTAGCGCCTGGGGCAGAGGCCAAGGAGCCAACCCCAGCGCCCGGGCCATCTTTGCTCCAGTAGATCCTTGGCTGCGGGAGGGGAAGAGAGAGACAGAGAGGAAAGCGCGGCGAAGGGGTGGAGAAGCAAATGGGCGCTTCCCCTGTGTGCCCTGGCCGGGAATCGAACCCGGGTCCTCCGCACACCAGGCCGACGCTCTACCGCTGAGCCAACCGGCCAGGGCACTTCTGCAGACATTTTCAAATATTTTTGAGGTGGTGACAGGTAGAGCAGAAGTTGTGTCATATATATATTATTTAGTTTGTGTGTTATTTGTACATTGGTGTGTTTTCTGTAGCTCCTAGTCATCATCATACTGTGTGCATTAGTCACCATGTGTATCGTCCAGAAAAATAAATATCCAGTGTCAGCTTGGGCAAATATTTTATCCTGCTTTAGCACTAATATCCCATTTGGAGGTGCAGGATGGGTTTAGGACACCCCCCCCCAAGTCTCCTGTTGACCTTGGTCACCATCATGCATTGGCAAAGTCACTGTTCCTACTGATTCCAAATTTCCAAACAGTAACAGCAAAAGCCGAAGTTGCAAAAAGCAAACAAACAAAAAACCAAAAAAAAAACCATGGAAGAGAGTGTCGAATCTGAAAAGCAAAGACTTTCGAACCATCCAAGATCAACTGAAGCTGCCAAAGGTTTAAAAATAGTTTACTTATTTCAGAGGTTGGCTAAGTTTAATGAAAATAGCAAGTAGTACCTTGTTAGATCTCTTCCCTTCAGAGTCCTGGACCAAGAATCTCTAGCAAATTCCACAGAGAAGACATTGTAGTTAGGCAAAGACCAGACTATAAGAATTAAGGAAGAGTCTCCCTAACTTAAACCCAAGGGGGTTAGGGCGTGAGGCTTTCAGAACTCTTGACTAGTAGACAGATACTACTTGAATGGTGCCTCGCTGCCCTTTAATAATTGAACGTAGCTCCCTGGCCCTGCTTATCAGTCTCCTTGGAATGCAAGAGGAAGAATTGGTGCAGTCTTGCCAGTGCTTAGAGGTTATCAGTGCCGATAGTGATTCTAAACAAGGCAAGGGCCTTAGGACTGGAAGTAGGCATCCTTTCTCTGTGTAGCTGATAACTTCCCAGTAACTACCCAAGAGTGGCATGTTAATATTCAATCTACCAACACAGTTCTCCAGCTTTTTTACTTATTAACCTTGCACTGGACCTTGTAAAGGCCCATTGCAAAGAGAAAGAACTATAAAAATTGGACTCACTTTAATCCTTTAAAATCCAATTTTGGTCCTTGCCAGTGGCTCAGTGGATAGAGCATCAGCCTGGTGTATGGACATCCCTGGATTTGATTCCTGGTCAGGGCGCACAGGAGAAGTGACCATTTGCTTTTCTTCCCCTCCCTCTCCCCCTTATCTCCCTCTTGCCACCCTGCAGCCAGTGACTCAACTGGTTAGAATGCTGTCCCCCCTCCGGCGCTGGGGATAGCTGGGTTGGTCCAAGCGCATCAGCCATCAGCCTCAGGCACAAGGAAGAAAGGAAGGAAGGAAGGAAGGAAGGAAGGAAGGAAGGAAGGAAGGAAGGAAGGAAGAAAGAAATCCAATTTTTTCCCCAGACAGATGCCTTCCATGCTCTTTTGTCACCCATCCAGTACAGGGAGCCAAGAGGTTTCCTTCCCCAGGGCTGAGATGTTTGAGCAACCAGCAAAGGGTACAGGCAGAGTTCTCAAGTTCCCTGGAGGTTTGAATAGAGCCTTTCTAAACCCAGATTCCCCAAATCCAATTCTGCCTAAGAACAGCTCTCTGTTGTCTTTTCAAGTTCAGACTCCTCAGGCTACTTTCACGTCTTTATTTTCTGGCTTTACCCTAAATATAATAGTTAATATTGTTGTACCATGTTCGCTTTACCCTAAATATAATAGTTAATATTGTTGTACCATGTTCGCTTTACCCTAAATATAATAGTTAATATTGTTGTACCATGTTCGCTTTACCCTAAATATAATAGTTAATATTGTTGTACCATGTTCGCTTTAACTTTCCAACCAAAACCAAAGGGCGTGAAAATGCTTACTAAGGTGGATGGAACACTTTGAAGGTGTTGCTCTAACATTTCCTTGTGCTTAGAACTGTACATCTAAATCTTCCCAACAACAACATGAGAGAGGGATTATTGGCATTCCCATTTTACCCAAAGGAATGGAGGCACAGAGAAGTCAAGTAATTTGCCCAAAGTTACACTGCTGGGATTCAAAGTCCAATGTTTTGAGCCCTCACTACCCAGCTCCCTGTCTGCCTGCCTACCTGCCTATTCAACTCTCTTTCCAGGGACTAGAATCTTGCGTGTTTGGTTGAGGTATGTTGGTCACCTACTGCCCACCTCCTACCTAGTGTTAACTCCTGCCCCAATGTCATTGCCCAAGCACTCAACACCCTGGTCTGCCGCTTTGCTATTCAAATTATATGTGTATATCAAGGCCAAGTTCAAATCTTACTTTGCCCACAGAGCCATTATTTACTATTCTTGGACGTATTGATCTTTCTCTATTTTTGTTCCACAATGTTCACTTCTACATATGACATCACTGTTCCTTAACTGTTTGTGGGATTGATTGATTGATTGATTGATTTTTGTCTCTTCTCCATCTCTCAATTCCTTTATGATGGGATTAATGTTTATTTGGTTTTTTTCTGAATCTTTCAGGATGCCTAACATGATGTCAAGGACAACACTGGCTCTCATTAAATAGCTTCTGATGCACTAATTGACAGGAAAACAAATAGAGAAAACTGCCATTTGGAGAGCTAGGGTGCCAACGTTCAATGCAACAGAAACAGAGAAGTTTTATGTAGCACAGTTTTATCCTTTTACCTAGAGAAACTGCAAGCTTATTTCCCCATATTTTGGAGAAACCCTAGAAAACAACCGAATGAGATTAAAATGATTGGATTGGAGAAGCATATTTTGATGGGGGAGAATTTAATGGGAGCATGCAGGGGCAAGCAAGATGGGCATATATTTAATTGTAGTATTTGGAAAGCAATTATAAATGTACTCATTATTTTATTTTAGCTGTTATGAGCCTTTCCCTGGTATATATACTTTTTAAATTTTCTGAGTGTCAAAAATTAATTTTTCTGCTAGAAAAAAAGAAAATAAGTCAGTAGACCTGTGATCTTATTTATCTTGCATTTGTTACGGACCCACTGCAAGTGTCCTCAGGCATACTATCTAATTGTTCCGGGCCTCAGCATCCTTCATGCACAAGGGGAGAGTTAACCGATTTCCAAGTTACCTCCACTCTAAACATCTATGAGTGTGAAACAGGGTGTGAAAGAGAAGGAGGAAGTGAGACAGAGATAAAGGATTAAGTCAATAAGACTGGTTGGTTTGGAGCAGGGGTCCCCAAACTTTTTACACAGGGGGTCAGTTCACTGTCCCTCAGACCGTTGGAGGGCCGGACTATAAAAAAAAACTATGAACAAATCCCTATGCACACAGCACGTATCTTATTTTAAAGTAAAAAAACCAAAATGGGAACAAATACAATATTTAAAATAAAAAACAAGTAAATTTAAATCAAGAAACTGACCAGTATTTCAATGGGAACTATGGGCCTGCTTTTGGCTAATGAGATGGTCAATGTGTCCTTTCATTGACCACCAATGAAAGAGGTGCCCCTTCCGGAAGGGCAGCAGGGGCTGGATAAATGGCCTCAGGGGGCCGCATGTGGCCCGTGGGGCCGTAGTTTGGGGACCCCTGGTTTGGAGGATACACAAGACATGTTAGGAGCTCAGGTAAAGTTATCAAAGATCATATTTCTACTTCCTAGCATAGTTAAGCGTAGTTCAGAAAAATAAATCTACATACAAAAATATATTCAAATCTATCTTTGCCAAGATGGCCCCATTTATTTGAGATAAAATGATTAATAACCGTGTGTACCCATAGCCCACCATACCAACCAGATATTATTAGTCATCATTCATGCTAGCCTAACAACTTTCTTTCTAGAACAATCAGATTGCTATAGAGACTTCATTTGATATGAATGGGTCCAGATGCCGGGGTGTGTTCGGCTCATGCGTAGCTTGAATTAAATTATGAAGTTAGTCGAAGAGCATAGGTTTTCTTGGGGACTAGGATCAGAATGGGACCTCTTACATATTTCCTGATGTAACTAACTTCGGGCAAGCCTCTGTCTGGGTTCCTTTCCTTACTTATGTTTATGCATTGCACGCTCATAATCCATTGACCTTCCTACCGAGTCTTCGTGAAGATGAATGAAATAGCCTAAGGAGAGGAATTCTACCAAGACAACTAAATATTATGTGAGATGTGCCTCATTTTACGCCAGAGTTTGGTTTCTAAAAATTGTTAAAATTAGTCCAGCAGGTGAACCCAAGAATGTAGAGGGCCGCTGGCGGAGAATCTAAGTTGATTTTCTGCTATAGCTCGTTAGTTACAGGACTTCACAATGTCCTGTAGGGTAGCTAAGGGCAAAATCAGGCTGGCTGTGCTGATATACCACCCCACCCCAGTCCAGACTCAAAGACATGGTGCAAATTGTGGGAGGGTAGTACAGTCAGCCCACTGTCATTAGAACATTGATTTAAAATAGAAATATATACCATGCCTCTGGCCTAAAAGACTGAAAATAATTTCATTCAAAAACAGGGTTCTCAATCCGGATTTCATGATAGCTCTAGGGATCCATGGATGAATTAATAAAGCTTTGAAGGTGTAGACAAAATATGTGTATGTGTGCATGCACACACATGCACGCTCACCTACATGTGCATTGTTCTCAAGAGAAGACCCATAACTTTCATCACATTCTCAGAAGACTTCATGGCTCTTGAAAGGTCAAGAACCACTGATATCAGGATAGTTTAGTTTAAAACTGAGTTTAAGAGAATAGCACAATCATTTAAGCCACATGCCATACTGGCTACATCATTGATAGTGCACAAAAATCACCAATATTCAGAATGATGAACTTGAGGCACCATAAAACTTCAATCATCAAATATATATATATTTTTTTCAAGGTATTTTATATTTATATTTATATATATATATTATATATAAATATTTTTTCAAGGTATTTTACTTACCTGACATAATAAAGTGCACCAGCCTTTCAGACAGATTTGAATACTGGGTTAAAACAAGAAGAGGGTCCTGCATTTGTTGAAGCCATCTGGACAGCTCTGGGTGTGGGGAGAAAGGTAGATCAGGGTGAGCGGAGACTGCTTGCTTGGGGAGGTGCTGGTCAGGTCCCCAGCAGCCGGTAGGAGGCATAGAATGAGGGTGTGAAGCCAACTTGTGGCAGTGAGGTGGGGAGGAAGATTGGGGGAAGAGTTGGCAGGAAACTGGAACCAACAGACCCTCCGTGTCTGTCTTGGGCAACTGAGTTAATGATAGGGAGTTTCGGATGTATTAATATATAGATAAAGGCTATGTTAAGAAAATAATGAATTTGGTTTGGGACATGTTAGGTTTAAAGCCAGATTCCACTGACCTTAGAAAGATTTTGAAGAGCTCTGTGGCTGGAGAAATTTACTTGTGAATCTTGAGTGAATCAGCAGTGCTGTAAACTGGTAATATAAGATGGGGTGGGGGTGGGATTATGAATGTAAGTGATTTAGGAGCAGCTGCAATGAGGTGGCCGTTATTTGAATAAAATCTAATCTGCAAAATATGAAATTATATAACACCCAAGGCAAAATAGTGTTGGTGATTTTAAATATTTATAGACAAACTATATTTGTACCATACATTTCTAAATAGAACTATAGATCTCAGATTTTATTTTGTACCTGGGGTGTTTAGAGTTCTTTCATCTCTAGGGTTTCTTTTCTGAAAAAAATTTTTTGATTATATTTTACATTCAATATTATTTTGTATTAGTTTCAGCAGGGTTCTGTCCACATTTGAAGTTAGTGCAGAGAACTATGGTCTAGCCGCTCTCATATGTTAGGGAAAAAGGGAGGAAGGAAAGGAGAAAGAAAGGGAGGAAGGGAGGGAAGGAGGAAGGGGAAGGGAAGAAGAAAGGTCTTTTTAAATTTTTCCATTGAGAGGCTCCGTGGGTTCCTGTCCAGCAGGCCTGTTCCAATTATTTTGTATGCTAACAAGCACTGTGAATGTGTAAAAGCTATTCTTTCCAAACTTATTGAACAGGAAAACTCTCTTTAAGCTGGACATTCCTCAGGACAAATGTCCGAGGGAATGCCATTCAATAAATGCTGCATGGACACCCTCACCCCCTTCAAGGCTTGTTCAGGGAGCATACTCACAGCAAGGACCAACCCATCTCCCCCAGCATCTGGTTTAAAACAGAAATACCACCTCGTCCACCACGCAATCCTCCCCACTTGCTCTCCCGTTCTGTTCTTCCCTATTGTCCTTAACAGATTCTAATATACTTCATAATTTACTGGTTTATTGTGTTTACTCTCTGCCTCACTATGTCTGTACAGACTAGGAGGGCAGAGCATTGTCAGAGGACCTACGCAGAGTAGATGTCCAATAAAAATGTGTCAGAGGATTGAATGAATGAATGGCCAGAGAGAAATGTGTACTGGAAGAAACCCAATGAGGGTATCTTCTCCACAGTTCAGGATATCTTTTTTCTAATTCTAGTTACCCCTTGTAATGATCTAATGGAGTGGGTAGGATCCCTACTGTATAGAGGAATAAGGTGAGAATTAAAGCAATTAGACCTGTAAGCAGAGCAAAAGATTGGTTAAGCAGAAAGATTGTTAAAGTGGAATTGATTCTTTTTAATTTTCTGTGTAATTATTGTGGGATGAAGTATATAGGGTAGATATGTCTAACAGTGCCTGGGAAGCCTAATATAAACGTGGATAGCTATGGACTAATGACACCAAAGTCTCAATGTATCAGACCAGGAAAACCATTTCCCATCTGCCCAACCAGACCAAGCCAAGTTGCAATAATTCAACAGACCCTGGAAGTGCAAAGTCAACCATTGCCTGTATCGAGATGCTCTATAGGTCAAATTATATCTGAAAAATGTCCTATAGAATTCTAATGGAAGTCAGTTTACAACACCCGTGTTAGCTGGGTCCTCTCCCATTCCACAGGGGCCACTCCAACATAACAATGGGTGGGGTCAGTGCAGAGCTGCTCCCTGTGAAGGTCAAAGTGAACAATTCAGTGTAAGCCCGGAGGATGATGACCATGGAGCTCAGAAAATGACTCAGTTGACTGACTTCTCTCCAAACACGGAGAGCCACCATGAAGGGTCAGCAAAGGCCTGGCAGGTGGATGCCCTGCTCTTTTGTCCAGAACCCCGTTGATGACGCGAAGCTTTTTTTGTAACGAAAGTGGTATTTTCTCAACACACCAGAAACTACAACTCCACACAAGCATTTCTCTGCACAACCATCCCTTGGGGAGGGCGTGTAATTTCCTTAGTGAACCTGTGATTGCTCTAAACATTTTGGGAATTCCTCTTTTACAGTCACCTTCATAGCTAGTTTAGGACTCACACAAGAGAACTGATATCGTTCCTTTATGGAGAAAATTCTACTCTCTCCAATAAATGGTGCTGGGAAAACTGGATATTCACATGTAAAATAATGAAGCTCACAAATATTATATGCCACTAACAAAAATTCACTGAAAATGGTTTAAAGACGTAAACGTAAGATTTAAAACCATAAAACGCCTAGAAGAAAATAGGGAAAAAGCTCCTTAACATTGGTCTTCGTAATGATTTTAGGGCTATAACATCCAAAGCACAAGCTACAAAAGCAAAAATAAACAAGAAATATATCACACTTGAAAACTTCTGTACAGCAAAAGAAACAACCAATATAATGAAAAGGCAGCCGATAGGATAAGAGAAAATACTGGGGAGGGAGATAAAAATGAGATCAAAGGAGTCAGCACTTTGTAACTGACAACCGGCTATATGAGAGGGAGTTACCATTATCTCATCAGCTGACTAGTCTCCACGCCAGTTCTTGAAGCCACAGAACCAGAGTGTCTTGAAGTGGAGGCTGAGGTTAGCAAGGGTCTGGAGCAGCAAGTGTTGAGAGGCACAGGGCACTGGGTAAGGAGAATTGCAAGAAAATAGTAGCATCATCATGGGGTGGAAATCAGCAGTATTCCCATTTATCATGCATGTCACAGCTAATTTTGAATGTTACAACAACAAAAAACAATTTTATAAACTCTATGATTTGAGATTCATTGTAAAACTCTTCTTTACAGGTGACACTTCTATGGTGAGTAACAAATCTTGGGGAAAGTTCACGTGACGTCTTAGTTTCTAGAAAAGAGCTTTGAAGGATCATGGGTTAAACATGCTTCCATGTGAACTCATTTGCATAATTCAAGTAAGTGCAACATCCTGCCTAATTGGTAGTCCTAGTGAACCTCTCATTTCCAAAGACCCTGTCAGACAGACATGCAAGTTCAGCTCCATTCCAAGAGCAATGTCTACTATGATATCCCTAGTCAGAGGTGAGCTAAGAAGGCTAAATATCATGCTGTTGTCCTCTTTCTTCTGGTCTTGGGCTGACTGGGTATAGAACTCCAGTAACTAAATTCCTTGTTCCAATCATCAGATCCCTATTTTGCTGTAGGCATAACTCTAATAACCATATTTTTAAAAAGCAAGCACATGTTGCACACTTAGTGTGGTTCTGACATATGCTAGTGCAATATTATTTTAACAATAACCATATAAGGTAGGAAGTATCTTATTTTTTTTAGAATTTAGAAGTTGAAGTTTAGAGAAATTAAATGACTTGATCAGAGCCATGAGTTAGGAAGTAGTGGGGCCCGCACTGTTGAACTGTTCATCTCCTGAGCCTTAATTAAACCGCATGGGTACTTGCCCATAGCTCCTGAATGCTGGCCCTGTGCACAGGTCCTCCCTAAAACCACAGTCACTGCTCACTGGTCTTTTATGGACTCCCTGGCTGGTTGGAATAGCAACTACCTACCACGCTCTGGACTTCCCTCACGTGCACGTGCATCCCTCCGTCTCCATGGTAACAGATTGTGCACACTAGTGTCCTGCTTAAACTTCCTCCTCCAACCTGCACATAGACATCAGCCGAGCACCCACCTCATCCTGGTAATCTCAGTGTTTCTGGCCTATGATTTCCTAACATGTGAAATTGCACTGTGTCTCCTAGGGGGAGTCTCCTCTTCACCTTATTTCACTTTCTACGTAAATAAATCTTGAAGTCATATAATTATTATGTTAGGAACTAAATCACAGTGACTGACTCAGATTGTGGTGAATTCAGTTGGCTGTGTAGAAATTAAGTAGGAATGTAACATTTCCAGGCTGGCAACCAAAATGGTAGACTTCACCACAAGAATAAAAAATATGTATTCTTCCAAAGACAAAAAGAAATCCTGAAGTTATATAGAAGTCTTTAAATGCAATAATTTCTGAGCAATAGATTTCAAACAATTTTCTTTATTTTTTAATTATTTTTTTAATTTATTGATTGATTTTTAGGGAGAGAGGAAGGGAGAGAGAAACAGAAACGTTGATCTGTTTCTATATGTGCCCTGACTGGGGATTGAACCCGGAATTTAGCATACCAGGACAACTGAGCTATCCAGCCAGGGTAATTCTAAACAATTTTCAACCAAGGGGTGCCATTGCTCTGAAGGTAATAGTACTTGGAACTCAGATATGCAAGAGACCAAAGGGAAGCTTCTCTGAGTGAAGGGCAGTGTGAAGGTCACACCCCCTTTCTGTCATGCCCCCGTCTTGCTTCATTGTAGCTCCAGAAGCCCCTTGGTTTACAATACACACACACACACACACACACACACACACACACCACCTGGCCTCAGAGCTTTCTAGGTTGTTTTCATTTTTAAGTCATTCTATGATTTGTTCCTGAAAGTATCTAGTTACGTGTGAATTGGGTGGATGGAATTGCAAAAGGCACCTGGTTTTACCTCGGGGTACAGGGCATACAAAAGAGGGAAAGCTCGGAGTTGTCTAGGAGAAACGGCCTCCCTGAGCAGGAGTGGTGCCTTTCTGAAACAAAAATTCCCTTAGCAGTCATCTTCGTAACATCAGCTCTCCTGTTCCAAGCTGCTTGATCAGCCTGCAGTTTTGCTGACATGGGACATTGGCTTTGAGTTTTGTTATCCTCCCCTTATGACCATGACCCTGTCCCCAGCCTTACTGCCTTAACCATGACAACCATCTTTGCTTGACTTTGAACTTACACCTTTCACTCTGAAGAAGTGAACAGCACTGTGAAGTCTTCCCAGCAAACAATAGATGTTGACTAATCTTATGCTTTCCCATACTCTATACGCCTATCGTGACATTAGTCAGTCTCCTTTTCCCTCAGTGTACCATCTACTGAGAATAGAGAAACTTTAAAAGCTGAACCAATAAAAGCAGTTTAAACTTTGTATTGATTAGACTGATCATTTTCCATCATTGTCTCTATTTTGCAAGCTAAGTAGAGATACTACAGCAGGACTAAACCTCTCCCTAACCTCACTGTCCTCTGGCTAATGGTCTGGCTTAACCTTAGGGGACCCCCACCCCACCCCCCAAAAAAGAAAAAGAAATTTGCCATTGTTAGGTTATATCAGAAAAATTAAAGACAAATAAATAACAGTACTCTAAACACGACTCCTTTTCTCCAGGATAGTTGATAAGGTGCCCCTTGCTCATGGTCACCAGATTTCACACGACTCCAATGTTTCTGCCTTGGATTAATACCTTAGGTTGCATTAATTTTAATTAATGGTGACATTAGTCAGTTTTCCAGTTACAGCTAGAACTAGTCGTGTCTGCATTCAGTGCCAGTGCTTCCTTGATGGAGAGTCCCTCATGGAGTCACCTCCTTTTCCCCGGGAGCTGGAACTTATACATAGATACTGCACCCTTGCTCCCACCTTAGTTTGGAAAATTTATTAGTGCAACAGACAGGAAAAGGTTCAAGTTCTCCTTAATAGTTGCTTATAAATGCATACAAGAACATTTCACTGTAGACAGTGGACCTGGAAGTTCACAGAGCAGCTACCTATCAGCTATATGGTCTGTTTCTATGCCCAAACTTCATGTTGAAATATATATAGACATATAACTACCCTAAAATTCAGTGTTAGCTACTATACCCAAGGCCATGGGATTGGCCTCCATATAATTATTGGAGTTTTTTTCTATCTTTCTTATTCTTGGAAATAGTTAGATTTTATGACTGCTGAGTCAGAGCCAAAAATGTATCATTTTATGCCATAAAATACAACCTGCTCTTTTGGCTGCGGAAATTTATATGTACATATTTATGTGCTTATATAGATAAAAACTCTTCCTAAACAGAGTGGCCCATTTGAGATAAACTCTATCTAAAGCAGGTCATTCCTGGCTCTGATAATATCACTGCTATGGTTCAAAAGTTCAGTACCTCCCCATAACTTACCAAATCAAGAAAAAACATCTCAAACTAGTATTCAAGTCTCTGCACAATTTTTTAAAAAAAAATTATTCTGGATTTTCTCATTCCTTTTAAAATTTTTTATTGATTGATTTTAGAGAGAGGGGAAGTGAGAGACAGAGAGACAGACAGAAACATCGATCTGTTCCTGGATGTGCCCTGACCAGGGATCAAACCCACAACCTTTGTGTATTGGGAAGATGCTCCAACCAACTGAGCTATCCAGCCAGGGATTATTGTTTACCATACAAAATCTTAACCTATTCTAAAGAAACCAGATAGGGTTGGCACTCTGTCCAAACCTTTGAGTCTCTCTCAAAACCCACTACTATTTCCATTTGTCAAAATCCCAGTCAAACTTCAGATTTAGTCCTAAATGCCATATTCTTGTCGTCACTCCCCATCTGCTCCTAAACATGTCACTCCTCCACCACTTGGACTGCCACAGGTCATTGCCGCTCTCTCATGATTTTTATTAGAGCTCTGTATAATTAAGTCAAATGGGTCTTGGAAAAACAACAACAACAACATTACAATAGTACATTTACAACAGATTGCATGGGCACATATGTTAAAACTGGGGTATCTGGTAGCCCATACCCAGAAATGCAATGGGATAGGCTAAAAGACAAGGACTTTATTCACCAGACAAAAGCTCGATTTTATCGCCCAAGTGTTTAGCAATTAATCTGTATAAATCAGTAAAAAGAATATTCCAAGAGAACATTGTGCCATGAAATGGGAATGAGAGTTGCTTTTCATTCTGAGGCTATGCAAGGCTGCTTTCCACAAGCCCCGAGCAAAAGCAGAAACTCTACACAGTCCACACTCCTTTCCACGATCAGTGGGTCCCGTTCCCTAGGCTGTCTCTAGCTCAGGCAAGGAGTAGAGGCTGAAGGTCCTGTGCTTACAATAAATGCACACAGATGTGTTTGCTTGCTTAGGTCCTGGACTGAACTAGAAGGGGCAACTGGCAGCTCCAGATATATCATCAAAGGATCCCAGGAGACAGCAGACATTCTCAATTTGTAAAGGGAAAGACATGTGCCAGATGCCGTATCAAAATCTACTTAAGAACTTTCTTAAACTACACATTTCTCCCTATCACCAGACACTCTTGCCCTGGGGAGTAGAGAGGTGGCATTCATCTACACCCCTGCCCTCATAGCTCAGGTACTCAAGATGGAAGTCGAAAGCTATTCAGTGTTCAAGATCAAGTTGGAGGAAAGAATGCCACAGGGAATGTTAACAAAGTTAAAAAAAAGAAGAGTGGCTAGAAGGTCAAAAAATATCATAGAGTCTAGTGGCAAAAAGGTTCATGAATAGCTCTGGTTTTAGTGAACTCCAAGGGGTTTAATTTCTAGCTTCTAGAACACATCATATCCTTAGAGGGTCTTTCCATTGAGGTAGGTGAGCCCTGACCTCTTTAACATCATCTCTGTTCAATTGGAGTCAAAGTCCAGTCCACCACATCTAGCCTGCTTTGTGGCTCAGTAGAGAGAGGTTCAAGGTCTTGTCCTAGACTCCGTATGCCAGCCTCCTTTTCACCAGGTTGGCCACAGATGACAACCACATAGCATATAGATGGCTGACCCCAACCTCACCCAGCCCAGGCACCCAGGCAGATATTGCTAATCAATCCCCAACATTTCATGTCCCCTTCCCTTCCCTTGGCTTTTTTCTTAGCACCTACTTATATTGTTCACTGTCTTTGCACTAGAATAAAAGCTGCATTAGCCCAGAGACTGTTGTATGTTTTATTCACTATGCAACACAGTGTCTCGTATTTAACAGCTGCTTGTAAATTTGATGAATGAATGAATGAATGAATGAATTTATAGCAGGCTGATTTCCCATCTGTGGACTATTTCTCTTTCTCAATGGTAATTTCTGGTGTAAGTGGATACAGAGGGCAGGGTAGACTGAATGAATGATTTATTAATGTGTGTATTTTTCCAAGACGCTGATCTCATACTCAGCCTGGCAAAGTGTCTGGATTTTATATAGGTGTTATAGATAAAATGGATTAAGATAGGCACTTCTCTATTTTATGGATATAAATATCTTAATTATTTTGAGAGGCATCTGCAAAGCCAACAGCACTGATAACAGCAATCACTGGCAGGTGCTAACTCCACTTGTCCTCTCATTGGTGAGTTCCCAAGTCAAGTATAATGATTTGCTACCGAGTCAGACCAAACTAATAACAACCCATGGTTTGTCTGATGTGTTCAAAGAAGTGAGTTAACTCTTGTTGTATTGAATGGACTAATTTTATCCAAAAGATGAATGTTTTAACCTGATGGTACCTCCTTATATTTGACATGGTAACAGGTAGAATGAATATCCTATCTTACAAACATAGGGGAGAAACAATTCTGCATAACCCTTTAGCAATTTTAACACCCAAGCTGGTAAGAATATTCTTACTAATGTCTAACTTAGATATTCTTTGTTATAATTTTGACATCATTAATTTAAAAACAGAAAATAAAAGGAGTGAGTCATCATGTCACTGAGAATGTGGCAACCAAGTGTGACTTTGTCGAACCTGCATGGAGAGTGAAGGCTAGTTGCAGGTCAGCTTTCTCCCCACAATCCTGACGCTTGCCCCACCCCACCTTTGCATCTTCTGCCCATTGGTGTATCTGCTGACTTTCCCTATGTCAGCCCACTGAGTCAGTGGTAAGTATGGAATTGGCAAGAATATCTAGTTTTAGATGGGTATGGACAAATTAGAAAATTTGGTGCCTTACACATGGGATATGCCGTAACCAAATAATCCTGGGCAAACCAATCAACTTCATTAATCCTCAATTTTCTTATCTGTACAGTTCTAACTTTAAAAAAAGGCTTAACTCTAGGGCATTTAATGTACTTTAACTGTCATATTGATCATAGCTTTTACTATGTATAATAGCATATAGAGAGAAATAAAAGTTAAGAAACACTAGCTTTGCACTTCATCATAACTGAGTTTAAATGCAATTCTGGTTCTAAAGAGCTCTGGATCCTTGGAAAACCACAGTACCTCCCTTAGCCTCAGTTTAGTTATATAAAAGAAACAAATAACAGTGCCTCATGGAATTTTATAAGGATTGAATATGATTAAATGATTAAAGAGTTAAACAAAATTAAAGGATTAAATGAAAAATTTAAAAAGTTCCTGTGACACAGTAAGCCCTTGATAAATGATTGATATTATCAGAATCATTAACAAACCTGTTTCCACGTCCAGGCTGATACAGTTTCTCAGGGTTCCTTTTCACAGAACTAAATCCTCCTGAGGTCTCTAACCTTCACTAAGTGACACCTAGATCTTCAACTCCTCTAGGATAATTTTTGAAATGTTTAGAGACTATTTATAGAAAGTAGTCTCTAAGATAAGTCAGTTTGAAAGGTCAAGCAGATGATGTGTGTTCAGGGCTTGAACCAAAAAGCTAAAAATTCTTTACATTTGTTCAAAAGCTGCACTGCCCTTGCCTCCACGGATCCATCTCTGTCTCTGTGAAGCCCACATTGCAAGCATTTCCTAATGTAATGACATTAGCCAGAAATCACTTAGCACTTGCTCCGTGCCTGACCCTGTTCAAAGCCTTCTACCAGTATTAAGGCTTGCCATTCTTCCAAACACTCTATGCAGTAAGTACAATCCTAACCCCATCTTCAACGTGGGGGAACTGAGACACAGAAAGAGATGTAAGAGGACCGAGGCTATTCCACTGGCAAGCGTCTACGGGAAGAAATGAACCCAGCCAGTCCTCATGCTGGATCCTGGGCTCTTCGCCACACATCAAAAATTCTGAACGCAAACGCCCATAGCACGAGGACCCGCATCCAGCATGGCCATCTCTGTGTCCTGAAATGACTGGGTCATTACCCAGCCCACCCTCTGCAGGGTGTAGATCAGCCTCAGAGTCGGTAGCTAGATTTAGTCATGCTTGCCCCAGTGGGCCATTAAAATCAATCTGATTGGGCCATCCATCGCATGATACTCAGTTCTGATTATCATCAAAGATCTACAAGAAGAACTGTGGGCTCATTCAAGCCAATCACTCTCCCCTCTGCTTACATTAGATAAGGATTACACATTCTTCCAAGGGAGGAGAATAAACAGCGCCCACACACATATACGTTCATACCACTTCGGTCTCAATTATCTGTCTACTTCCTGTGGGGATAAAATAGGTATGGTGCCTTATAAAATATACATCTCAGACAGACCTATAAGGGATGATGTATCCAATTTCGGGATTAGAGTAGAAGCTCTCATCGCTGTCCAGATTTAGGGAAACTAAAGCAGCGCCATTCATTATTGTGAGCAAATTAAATTCGAAAAGAAACAGTCTCACACAAGCCAATCATAAGGGCCCCACATCCCAAACACATCACAGGGCATTTAACTTTTTTTTTTTCAGATAGTAGCTGTTTGTGTGGTCAGCACTAAAGTCAACAGATTCAAAACATATTCTGTTGCCATGACTCCAAGAAATAGTGGTAGTAGCCCTTTAACTTGAATTCCTTCACAACTGTGCTGTGAAAAATAGCCCAGCAACAGACCAGGCACATGTCTGAATCCCTCCCTAGATCTTCCCTAATGACTGAACACTCACTTCCAATAGGAGAGAAAAAGAAATAGTCCAGGTTGGCTTTCTTTTATGTCTCCCAACCCTTTCCCTGTAAGTTCATCCTAATTTCACTTAAGCCAGCAACATGAAGGCAGAGTTCATTTTTAGAGTGTGATCTCCAAGCTTTTTCTGTAGTTAGGCTGGGTTCAATTTGCTTAGGAGAAAATGCCTCTTGAATAAACATTATATGTTTAAAAAATAATAATAATTGAAGCATCCTTTGAAACAAAGGTTGGGTTGGAAAATAAATGTAAACTCAAGGTTTAATTACATGGTGTGTCATGATGTAACTTCTTAGATAGGGATTTAAAACATGCTACAGTGCTGCCCCAACCTGCCTTTCCAGTGTTTTCTTGCCCTTCTCACAGGTGAGGGAGGAATTGTGTGGGCTTTGGTGTCAGTAGATTGTTTATTCCCAAACATTTACTGGACAAATACTGTGTGAAAATTACAGCCATCAGGACTGGGGATACAAAAATGGACAAGGTTAATACTACTAATAAAAAAATACTGCTCCATGTCTTTGAGAAGCTCACATTCTAACAAGGAGGAATGCACATAAAAGTCAGTAGGATCCAGTGGATATAAAGTAATAGAACGGCCCCTCCTGGGTATCCTTAAGGTTCCTCAACATTCACACTCTCTTCAAACTTTTTTCTTCCAGGCCCTGTGCCTCAGCCCTCCCAAAACACAGGGGCCATCCTTGACATCTCATTCCCCTCATCTGTTCTCCTTAATTCTAAATGTGAATTATTTCATCTTCCTCTCCACAACCCTATTTCCATATGTCCCTAGCTTTTATCTAAACTAAGAGGTCTCATCCACTAGGCTAAACCTCAAACTCACACTTCACATGTCAGCCAAGATGAAATCTTGTAAATAAATAAATAAACTAAGGCCTGGTCTTATCTCCTCTATCTCATTGTAATGGCTTTCCATTCTTCTTAGAACAAAGAGACTCCTCCTTCATGTGGCTTATGGGGTTCTGAAGAGTCTTGTCCCCACCTATTTCTCCTGAATCCTGAACCTCATCCCCCACCCAGTGGCCCCACCAAACCTGGTCTTTATTTAATCCCTTCATATATCGTGATGGGGTTCAGTACATGCTACCCCACACTATGCACTTGGCCATACTGAGTATTTTGAACTGAAGGAGATTGTGATAATGGCAGAAGCAGGACAGACTCTCTGATCCTCCCCCACCCTACTCTCCCCATAGCAGTCACGAGACCTTCTGTAAGTGGTGTCCTATCCATACCCCAAGGAAAGGAACATTCTTGTCTCCGAGATGGTTGAACACCAAGTAGACTCCAAACAAGCAGGCCTTGCTCAGGCCCCCCCACCCCCAGTCACTACACTTGGCTCCTTTGTCATGCCCAATCACATCTTTCCATGACTTTCTACTTTTAACCAAACCTGACATCTAAACACCCAGGTTTAACCATTTCTTGGGGTCTTCATTTCCTTAAGGAGGTTCCCATCTCATGTAAGATGTATATTAAATAAATCTGCCTGGCCGGTTGGCTCAGCGGTAGAGCATCAGCCTGGCATGCGGGGGACCCGGGTTCGATTCCCAGCCAGGGCACATAGGAGAAGCGCCCATTTGTTTCTCCACCCCCACCCCCTCCTTCCTCTCTGTCTCTCTCTTCCCCTCCCGCAGCCAAGGCTCCATTGGAGCAAAGATGGCCCGGGAGCTGGGGATGGCTCCTTGGCCTCTGCCCCAAGCGCTAGAATGGCTCTGGTCACGGCAGAGCGACGCCCTGGAGGGGCAGAGCATCGCCCCCTGGTGGGCAGAGCGTAGCCCCTGGTGGGCGTGCCGGGTGGATCCCGGTCAGGCCCATGTGGGAGTCTGACTGTCTCTCCCATTTCCAGCTTCAGAAAAATACAGAAAAAAAAATCTGTGTAACTTTTTTCCCCTGTTAACCTGTTTTTGTCAATTTAATTTTCAAACTCATTCAGGCACCTTAAGAGTATCAAGGGACACTTTTTTCTCCCCTATATGCCCAAATTTCCCTCCTAACATAAAGGTTTTGTACACATTGTTACCTCCCCCTATAATTCACTTCTCTCACCTGGCCCATTCAGCTTTCACTTTTCATCTTAAGCATATTTCCTTGGTGAAACTCTGCCCTGTACTCCCTGACAAAGTCAAGTTCCCCCACAATGGGCTAAGCATTGTTTCTCTTTTTTTTCTTCTTCTTCTTCATGTACTTATCACAGTTATAATTTTACATTTCTTTGTGGAAATATTTGATTTATGTCCAATTCTGCCATTCGACCTTCAGCTTCACAAGGGCAGGGACCATATCTATGTCTGATCATCACACCCAGTGCTTAAATCAACACCTAAAAGGAACAGATAGTCAACAAAGTTCACAGAAAAAATGAAACATAACAAGGCAAGAGTGATAAACTTTGCTTGGAGTGCATTGGGATCATGTCACATACAAGAAATGGTGTCTACTATATTGGGTCTTAAAATATATATATATATATATAAAATCATTCATTGGGCAGAAGGAACACATGGGCAGAGACACGAAGAAACAAAACAGTCTGACGTCGCTCAGTGTTCCTGAAGCTGTGGGTTGATATGTTTGGGAAAGGGGAATAGAAAAGTGTCAGAAATGAGGCTGGAGAGACCTGAAGCCGAAACCACAGAGGACCTTTTGTGCTCTGCAAAGCCATTTGGACTTGTGCCACGGGAAATCATTGAAGGGTTGTAAAAAGGGAGTGAAATGATCATCAGATTTGCATTTTAGAAAAATCGCTCTCCTGGTAGTGTGAAGGATGTCCTTGACGGTTTCATACTGAGACAGGGTGACCATTTTGTTGGCCATCCTAGAAGCCTACGGGAAAGATGATGAAGGTACACAACAGGGTAGTACTGGGGGGGGGGGGGTCATGGCATGGGCAGTTTCAAAGGATAGTTAAGAGATAAAAGTGACTGGCAATGGAGCAGAAGGTAAAAGAAAAAGTCATAGTATATCACCCTGGTCTCTGGGCATCAGGGAGGGTGGTGTGGGCATTAACCCAGGTAGGGAGTACACAAGAATTCAGTGTGGGTACATGGCTGAGGGCCTTTGGACCAGGATGACGGTTGTCTTCCAAAGTCTTTCAGCTGAGCACATAATCACCTATTAGTGACCACACTGTCCAGCCTCCTTATGTCCACAGTAAGTTCCTAACAATGGAATAGGACCCAAAGTGTGCAACCTCTTGTGTCCTGTACTTAAAGGGAAATTGTCCATCTCAGATTTCTTCTCAGATAAGCAGGAGTTGGGTTCACTTTAACTATGCAAATGAGACACCACCTTAGTGGATGGCAGATGAACACTATGGAGAGAAGCAACAGGTTCAATGAAGCAGACAGGCAGGAACAAGCATTTGGCTTGGATCACTGATTCTGGGCAAACAAACAAACAACGAACAAATCTATGCATTTAATCCATTGTATATTGGGGTATTATTTTAAAAGAATTTCTTTTATGCCCTAATGATATAGACTTTCAAATAGGGAAATCAGTTGGCAACTGTCTACATCAAGCTAAGCCTCCAAAATGAGGTCTGGACTGACAATAGAGAAACCAACACAGCTAACAGATAGATAGCAGTTAAAACCACAGGAATAGACTTTTAAAAGAATCACTCTGGAGACAGACCTGGATTTGTATCCTGACCCCACTCCTTATTGTTTATGCAATTTGGAGTAAGTTACATCTACGAACCTGTGTTACGTAAGCCTGTAATAACACCTGTATTAATTAAGGTTACTCTAGCGGCCATAAAGATCAATCTCTACAGCTCAGTAGCTTACTATTAATGTATTTCACTTATGGGAAGTCCCACTGTATCCTGAGCAAGATTTGGACTTCTCCGTCCACTGGAGCTTTCCTTTCCTTAGTCCACAGTGGAAAGGGCCCACAAGCCTCCCAACCACTTTAACTCAGAAGTTACGTGCACAGTCCTTCGGCCCAGACCAGATGCAAAGTGCCCTGGGAAATGCGGTATCCCATGGCGGTCACTTCCCAGTAGAAAAATATACAACGAAAATGGTACATGAATCAAATAGTCGGCCCTGCTTGTTGCAAGGATAAAACAGCAAAAATGGATGGGTAATCCACCTAACAGTATATCATGTCTAGGGGGCTCTCAATAATGTTAAGTTCTAACTTCTTTCCTGTTGGTTTCCTACTTTTCTGCATCGTAAATACACTTCTACTGTGGCTCAGATAGGCCTTCTACTTTCCCACTTCTGCGTCTTTACTCATATCCTAGCCTTTATATACATCACCCTACACCCATTTATTTTCTTTCCTGCTCTAATTGCACTCTCACCTGTTTTTAAAGACCAATCTCAGCAATCTCCCCTAGTCAGCTTTCTTGAATTCTCCATGGCCAGACTCAACAGCTCCATCGAAGCACCATCACCATGCTTATCACTTTTGCATTTAGCACATATCAGGTATTTCTTTGGTGTTGCAACAACAGATCTACTTTCCCTTCCTGACTACCTCTGAGCTTAATTTGTAAGTTCCCCCCGAAGACAGTTAACTGCATTAAACTCCTCTTGTTCAAAGGGTAAACTGAATTTAGACTTTGAATTGATGAGACCAACACTTAGCCGACTGGATACCCCCTACAAAGAATAATGAAAAGGTAAAGACTCTTCCGGACAACTCTGGCAAGAGGGAAAAGTAAAGGCAGCTCGACTCAAGTATTTATACGCTTGGGTGGTGGTTGTCTGAGTTATTAGGATACTGTTACATTTCTTTATTTTACTCTGTTTTTCATGAGCAAGTATATGTGGCAAGACCTGCTTATGAATAAAGCATGTGCTTAACAAACAATAAAGCAACTTATCTTCAAACATTACGATAACTAAGAGAAGCACACAGTTCTGAAAAGGCTTCTTCAAGAGCTCTCCATGGGCGTGAACCGAGATGGTGATGTGGCTGTTCTCCGGGTAATTTGATAAATGTCAACAACCAAACTATTTTAATCCATCCATCAGGTGGACACACAGCTCTGAGTTACCGGAGCAGTTGCTAAGTCACTTTGTTCTGTGTAGATGAAGACACTGCCCAAAGAAAAAAAGGCTAAGAACAAAGTAGGAGCCTGGGGAAAACCGGACTCAGCTAACTGAAAATGCCTGTTTTCCTTTTCCCAATGACCTTCTTGATAAAAGTAGGCAATGCATAGACAGAAGGAATGTTTCTGCTAATAATCTAATCTAATCTAACCTAATCCAAACTCCCAGCCAAAGACTGGTGTCCCTCAGGTAATATACAACACGGGACCCACCACAAATGCTGTTCTTCCCACACTAAATGCACCACAATAGCCTCAGGTGTCTAGAGCATCGCAAAACAATTCTTCTGCCTTAAATATTCCCCAGCTAAGAGACCAGAGACACAGCCAGGATCCACTCCATGTTCAAGTTCACACCCAGTCCAACTTCTGACGACAGCCCAAAGCTTGTCAGTATCCCTGGACACTAGTTCTTTGACTAAAGTTTGACCATTGTTTATCTCAATGCTCATTAGGATTATCAGAGCAAAACTCCCCTGGAGTGGGGATACAGTGGGAATCCATTGTTATAATATCCCCATATCTATATCAGATTCAGGCTACCCATGGACATAGGGTCCCACAGAACATGTTTTAGGAAACCATGTGATTTTTTTAATCTTTTTTTTTTTTTTTTGTTTTCTGAAGTTGGAAATGGGGAGGCAGTCAGACAGACTCCTGCATGCATCCGACCAGGATCCACCCGGCATGCCCACCAGGGGGCTATGCTCTGCCCATCTTGGGGCGTCGCTATGTCGCAATCAGAGCCATTCTAGCACCTGAGGCAGAGGCCATAGAGCCATCCTCAGCACCCGGGCCAACTTTGCTCCAATGGAGCCTTGGCTGTGGGAGTGGAAGAGAGAGACAGAGAAGAAGGAGAGGGGGAGGGGTGGAGAAGCAGATGGGCGCTTATCCTGTGTGCCCCGGCCGGGAATCGAACCCGGGACTCCTGCACGCCAGGCCGACGCTCTACCACTGAGCCAACCAGCCAAGGCCAACCATGTGATTTTTTTAAATCACACTTCTGTAGAATATTCCAAATAAGGATAAGCTCCCCAACTGGGACAAGCCCTGTGAATCCTTTATTGGAATCCCAATTTGCGAGGTAGCTATTAAGAGTCCACTGGCATTTACTGTCTTCTTTGCCCTCAAACTCTTTCCTTGGTGTCAAATTAACATAATCAAATATTTCAAGATTCTTAGTATTGCAACCAGCTATACTTAAAATTTATAGTGCACAAAAATCTGTTGAGGGGACTGTTAAAATGCCGAGTCTGAGGAATTCAGTATTTCTAGAGCGGGGCCCAGGACTTGGCATTTTAGACACCTATCCCAGCTCATTCCGATGTAGGCATTCAAGTGGAACACACTCTCAAAAATGTCAATCAATGTGTGGAAGGGGAGCCCTGGACTTGGTGTTGGAAGCTTGGGTTCTAGGCTGGGATCGGCACTTGAGTGGACAAGGGCAGACCTCTAAACTTCACTTTCTTCCCCCTGGGATTCATAATACATCTCTTAACCTACCTACTACCTAGCTGCCTATCTATCCACCTCATAGGGTAGCATGAGAAGAAGGCATTTGTAAAACTCCACCCTACAACCTGGCAGGTACTCAATACATATTATGCAATGAACCATTAAATTCACAGCTATTTTAACATCCTCTAGTTTTCAACTCTATCAGAATAAGTGTTCAGCATAGAAAGAATCTTTGCTGATTATTTAAACACACACACAATAGGACTGGACCCATTGTGATGTACTTGTCTAGTCAATCAGCCTGGCGATCCATTCCACAGAATATTTGACTTGAGCTTTTGGACACAGTATTGGCCAAATCATAGCAAGAGCCGCACTATGTGACATGAGCCACACAACACATCAAATGTTCAAATATTTCCTCTGTTTGGTACCAGACCTTCAAAAACTGGGCTTTTCCCTCTTAAGTGGATAAACAGCTAGAGTATATGCTTTAATTGCCATCTATATATATATATAGTAAGGTTCTTGTTTATTAAGTATTCACATTAGTAGTAATTAACCTTTGTTCAAAAAGTAGGATGCAGTGGAAGATAGGTAATGATAATATGGTACTTGGTGTATTTAATTCTCTCTCCATTCAGGTGAGTCTTCAAGGGCCTGGGGGCCTCAGTAATTCCTGTGAGTGCTGTTCAATCATACAACACAAATCCTTTGAAAACACTAGACATAGAGTTGATTGTTTTCCAACTTTGGGGAATATTTTGAAGGCTATCTTTGGAACAGATCTGATATTGCTTGTTATTTACCTTTTGTACATTAAAAAACCCTCTGGGACTGAAAAACCTCTGTCTAAAAGACTAATTATTAAATATTTTCAATAAGTGGGATTTTTACTCTATTTCCTATAGACTAATATATACTCATTTTTTGTGTGTCAGAATTCCTCACCTTTCTGATTGTAATTATGAAACATTAAGGGTACGTCCCACAGTTCAAGCATTTAGTGGCTACTCACCAACTCTCGTTGGCTCTTCAATACGTGGTTCATAACAGCAGCAACAGAACTTTGCAGAACTACATTCAAGCCGTCATATTTTTTTTCTTTTTGTTATCGCCCTTCTGACTAATGTTTCGGTTGTGATCTATTTCCCTTGCCTGTGCCTCACATTAGTAGTAGCAAATGCGATTGATTACAGGACTTGTGCAGAGAAACAGATAAATGAATCAAACTAATTTCAGTGATCTCACCCCACATCAAAAGATAGCAGTGATAACCAGGCCACTGGTGCCTGTTGTCATGAGAGAAAGCCATAATGCAGCCCCTGCCTTCCAAGACCTTCCATGTTTCAAGAGAAATCTGGCACATCATAGGTACTAAATAAGTTATTTCTAGAATCAATTCATACAGAGACTGTGCTGTTCATCTGATAGTTCTAGATTTTTAATGGGGGAAAATAATAGCACCTACCTCCATAGAATTGTTCGAGAACTTACTTTTCAGATTATTAAATCTTAGGCCAATGCCTGTTCTGTTATAACTGCTACATAACCACACACGCGCTGAAACTTTGAAATGCCTTGTAAGTGTCACATGTATTATTCCAGGTTCTCCCCACCATAACTGAGGGGATAAAGATAAGAAAACAGTTTCCCTCAGGATGCTTCAGGGCTCTTGGGGAGGACAGCCATGCCGATGGCTCAAGCAGGAATTCTGTGCACGGACACTCTGACAGTGACCAGGGGGTGGCTCAATCATATACTTCATAAAATGACAGATGCAGGAATGTGTCCCAAGATTTCTGATGGACAGAATCAGAGATGTCCACATCAGCATTCACCATAAGCCTTTTTACTCAATAGTTAAATAATTAAATAATTATGAAGATCTGATTCAAACCACTGTTTGGTTATTTTTCCTTTATAAATTAATTGCCTACAAAACAGCCAATTTGAGAGACTAGGCAAAGCCTTTACATCTAATACTGTCCATTCATAGTCTTATTGGTTTACTAAGTTTTGGGGTTTTAACATGTTTTGCAATCATTTAGTTTTTCTGATGTCTGACTCCAAGATCTTTCTCCCAGGAACTTGACAAGTATATCACCTGACACACAGGCCTATGTGTGGCTGTGTTAGAAATGGCTAAGTGAGGAACACTGTCAACCTTTGGATTTTCCTGGTTGTTGTTGGTTTAAGGCAGATCCTTAATGTTATTTAAACATAAGAGACTATTTGAAATTTCTTGGTAGATGAATTTGATAGTGATAATTTAAAACACACACACATGCACACACAACTGCGGTCATCTTGAGATAAAAGATCTCATTCATCAGGGTTGACAACTTATCTGAATAACGGAGGACTTCTTCGAAGATAAAGGTCAATGTAGCCATAGCTGTTTCCTTTTCTTAAACAACAGCAGAGACTTTCAGTACTCCCTGATAACCTCCATTTGATAAAGTTATTGTCTGGGTATTACAAAAGGGCCTTCTTTCTCTCTCTCTCTCTCTCTCTCTTTTGTTTTTTGAGTTTGGTATTTTAATTTTTTGTTTTGTGTTGTGTTAAATTGGAGGAATATTTAAAATAATGACTGTTAAATTGAACTTTATCAAAAATCAAAACCTTTTCTGAATTGCTGGGCATTATCAAGGAAGTAAAAAACAACCCAGAGAATAGGAGAAAGTATAAATATTTGCAATCACATATCTGATAAGGGTCCGATATTCAGAATATAGAAAGAACTCTTACAATTCAACAACAAAAAGACAAACAACCCAATTTTAAAATGGATGAAGATCGTGAATAGACATTTCTCCAAAGGAGATTCAAATGGCCAATAAGCACACACAAAAAATGCTTAGCATAGTTAGTCATTAGGAATATACAGATCAAAACCCCAGTGAAATACTACTTACACCCACAAGTATGGCTATAATTTTTTTAAATGTGGACAATAAAATAATGCTGGCAAAGTTGTGTACCCCCCCACACACACACATTTATGGTAGGGCTGTAAAACTGTACAGCTCCTGTGGAAAGCAGTACTGTGATTCCACAAAAAGTTAACATAGAGTTATGATTTGACCCCACAATCCCACTCCTAGGTATAGACCCAATGGATCTGAAAACATACGGTCAAACAAAACCTATACATAGATGTTCACAGCAGCCTTATTCATAATAGCCAAAAAAGTATTAAAAAAAAAACCCAAATGTCCATCAGCTGAGGACTAGATAAACAAAATGTAGTGTATCCATAAAATTAAATATTATTCAGCCATAAAGAGAAAGGAAGTACTAACATATACTGCAACACGAATAACCCTTGATAACATCACGCTAAGTGAAAGAAGCTAGGCACAAAAGGCCACATATGAAATGATTTAGGTGAAAAAATGTCCAGAACAGGCAAACCCTTGGGGAATAACTGCTTAGGGGACATAGGGTTCCCTTTTGGGATGCTGAAAATATTCTGGACTTAAATCGTGGTTACACACCATGGTGAATGGAGTAAAAAGCTATTACACCATATGCTTTAAAATGGTTTAAATGTCAAGGTTTATAGTATCTGAAATTTTACCTCATTCAAAACAAAATTACTGGCTTGAACCCCAAGTAGGAAAAGTAGGAAGCTGCTTTTTCTTATACAAGTCATGTTACACGTGGCATTGCCCCACTGATAGTAAGCAGGAAAATGATGCATTTAGACAACAAGTGGTCGGCTGACAAGTTGTCCTCATTCTTTCTTTTTCATGGTGTCATTTACCATTAGGTCTTCGCTTTTCAATGGCACTTTTGGGCTGTCACTGTGCCAGTAGAAACTTGAACTTTTCTGATGTTATGTCTCTGCTTCTAAATGTTTCTTGTCCATAGTTGCCAACTTGTCTATCACTGATTGATGAATATCTATAGGAACCTCCTCCCCCCTTCTAAATTGCATTAAACTGTTTCATTTGAAATAATAGAATATTGATGACTCTGGTATGATGCAGAATATGCTCTGTCATAAATCAGTATTTTGAATCTTTCCTTAATTTGCATAATAGAAAACAATGATAGATCTGATTGAAAACTAAAGAACACCATAGAAAAACTAATTATTCAATAAGCCTCTGCTCCCAAAAGAAAACATATTTTTCTCCTGATAATCAATGTCTTTTTTACTACTCAAATGTTAACAATAAAACAAGAGGGTATAGAAATGGGTCAGTGGAGCTTGATACTCGAGACTTCATTTTTCTGAGCTGCAAATTTTCCTGTCAACAAAGTTGTATAAAGGCAAATGTTAAACCAAGGAGCACCAAAATATATAAGACAGCTACTTATTGACCTTAAAACAAAAACTAACAAAAATACAATCATACTTGGAGACCTCAATACACCGCTGACGGCTCTAGATCGGTCATCCAAACAGAGAATCAACAAAGACATAGTGGCCTTAAACAAAACACTAGAGCACCTGGATATGATAGACATCTACAGGACATTTCATCCCAAAGTGATTGAGTATACATTTGTCTCCAGTGTACATGGATCATTCTCAAGAATTGACCATATGTTGGGCCACAAAAACAGCATCAGCAAATTCAGAAAAATCGAAGTTGTACGAAGCATATTTTCTGATCATAAAGCTTTAAAACTAGAATTCAACTGCAAAAAAGAGGAAAAAAATCCCACAAAAATGTGGAAACTAAACAACATACTTTTAAAAAACGAATGGGTCAAAGAAGAAATAAGTGCAGGGATCAAAAGATATATACAGACTAATGAAAATGACAATACGACATATCAGAATTTATGGGATGCAGCAAAAGCAGTGATAAGAGGAAAGTTCATATCACTTCAGGCCTATATGAACAAACAAGAGAGAACCCAAGTGAACCACTTAACTTCACACCTTAAGGAACTAGAAAAAGAAGAACAAAGACAACCCAAAACCAGCCGAAGAAAGGAGATAATAAAAATCAGAGCAGAAATAAATGAATTAGAGAACAGAAAAACTATAGAAAAAATTAATAGAACAAGGAGCTGGTTCTTTGAAAAGATCAACAAAATTGACAAGCCCTTGGCAAGACTTACCAAGGAAAAAAGAGAAAGAACTCACACAAACAAAATCCAAAATGAAAGAGGAGAAATCACCATGGACACCATAGATATACAAAGAATTATTGTAGAATACTATGAAAAACTTTATGCCACTAAATTCAACAACCTAGAAGAAATGGATAAATTCCTAGAACAATACAACCTTCCTAGACTGAGTCAAGAAGAAGCAGAAAGCCTAAACAGACCTATTAGTAGAGAAGAAATTGAAAAAAACATTAAAAACCTCCCCAAAAATAAAAGTCCAGGCCCTGACGGCTATACCAGCGAATTTTATCAAACATTCAAAGAAGACTTGGTTCCTATTCTACTCAAAGTCTTCCAAAAAATTGAAGAAGAAGCAATACTTTCAAACACATTTTATGAGGCGAACATAACCCTCATATCAAAACCAGGCAAGGATGGCACAAAAAAGAAAACTACAGACCAATATCTCTAATGAATACAGATGCTAAAATACTAAACAAAATACTAGCAAATCGAATACAACAACATATTAAAAAAATAATACATCATGATCAAGTGGGATTCATCCCAGAATCTCAAGGATGGTTCAACATACGTAAAACGGTTAACATAATACACCATATCAACAAAACAAAAAACAAAAACCACATGATCTTATCAATAGATGCAGAAAAGGCTTTTGATAAAATAAAACACAATTTTATGTTTAAGACTCTCAACAAAATGGGTATAGAAGGAAAAGATCTCAACATGATAAAGGCCATATATGATAAACCATCAGCTAACATCATATTCAATGGCACTAAACTGAAGGCTTTCCCCCTTAAATCAGGAACAAGACAGGGTTGTCCACTCTCTCCACTCTTATTTAATGTGGTACTAGAGGTTCTAGCCAGAGCAATCAGACAAGACAAAGAAATAAAAGGCATCCATATCGGAAAAGAAGAAGTAAAGGTATCACTTTTTGCAGATGATATGATCCTATACATCGAAAACCCCAAAGAATCCACAAAAAGAATACTAGAAACAATAAGCCAATACAGTAAGGTCGCGGGATACAAAATTAACATACAGAAGTCAATAGCCTTTCTATATGCCAACAATGAAACAATTGAGAAGGAACTCAAAAGAATAATCCCCTTCATAATTGCAAAAAATAAAATAAAATACTTAGGAATAAACATAACAAAGAATGTAAAGGACTTATATAGTGAAAACTATAAACCATTGTTAAGAGAAATCAGAGAAGATATAATGAGATGGAAGAATATTTCTTATTCTTGGTTAAGAAGAATAAATATAATCAAGATGGCCATATTACCCAAAGCAATATACAAATTTAATGCAATTCCCATCAAACTTTCAATGACATTTTTTAAAGAAATAGAGCAAAAAATCATCAGATTTATATGGAAGTATAAAAAAAACCCGAATAGCCAAAGCAATCCTAAAGAAAAAGAATGAAGCTGGGGGCATTACAATACCTGACTTTAAACTATATTATAGGGCCACAACAATCAAAACAGCATGGTATTGGCAGAAAAATAGACACTCAGACCAATGGAACAGAATAGAAAGTCCAGAAATAAAACCACATATATATAGTCAAATAATTTTTGATAAAGGGGCCAACAACACACAATGGAGAAAAGAAAGCTTCTTCAATAAATGGTGCTGGGAGAACTGGAAAGCCACATGCAAAAGAATGAAACTGGACTACAGTTTGTTCCCCTGTACTAAAATTAACTCAAAGTGGATCAAAGATCTAAACATAAGACCTGAAACAATTAAGTACATAGAAGAAGACATAGGTACTCAACTCATAGACCTGGGTTTTGAAGAGCATTTTATGAATTTGACTCCAATGGCAAGAGAAGTGAAGGCAAAAATTAATGAATGAGACTACATCAGACTAAGAAGTTTTTGCTCAGCAAGAGAAACTGATAACAAAATAAACAGAAAGCCAACTAAATGGGAAATGATATTTTCAAACAACAGCTCAGATAAGGGCCTAATATCCAAAATATACAAAGAACTCATAAAACTCAACAACAAACAAAGAAACAAACAATCCAATAAAAAAATGGGAAGAGGATATGAACAGACACTTCTCCCAGGAAGAAATACAAATGGCCAACAGATATATGAAAAGATGCTCATCTTCTTTAGCTATTAGAGAAATGCAAATCAAAACTGCAATGAGATACCACCTCACACCTGTTCGATTAGCTATTATTAGCAAGATAGGTAATAGCAAATGTTGGAGAGGCTCTGGAGAAAAAGGAATCCTCATCCACTGTTGGTGGGAATGTAAAGTAGTACAACCATTATGGAAGAAAGTATGGTGGTTCCTCAAAAAACTGAAAATAGAACTACCTTATGACCCAGCAATCCCTCTACTGGGTATATACCCCCAAAACTCAGAAACATTGATACGTAAAGACACATGCAGCCTCATGTTTATTGCAGCATTGTTCACAGTGGCCAGGACATGGAAACAACCAAAAAGCCCATCAATAGATGACTGGATAAAGAAGATGTGGCACATATACACTATGGAATACTACTCAGCCATAAAAAATGATGACATCGGAACATTTACAGCAAAATGGTGGGATCTTGATAACATGATACGAAGCGAAATAGGTAAATCAGAAAAAACCAGGAACTGCATTATTCCATACGTATGTGGGACATAAAAGTAAAACTAAGAGACATTGATAAGAGTGTGGTGGTTATGGGGCGGGAGGGGAGAAAGGGAGAGGGAAAGGGGGAGGGGGAGGGGCACAAAGAAAACTAGATAGAAGGTGACAGAGGACAATCTGACTTTGGGTGATGGGTATGCAACATAATTGAACGACAAGATAACCTGGACTTGTTATCTTTGAATATATGTATCCTGATTTATTGATGTCGCCCCATTAAAAAAATAAAATTATTAAAAAAAAAGGCAAATGTTAAAAAAAAAATTTAACGTGGGAAACATCTCATTTGAATATATATTTGTTAAGCAGTTGATGGTAAATTCAGTTGTATCTGAGGACATAATAGTAAAAAGGTATGCCAAAGGTAATGGAAATTTCTGAGCATAAATCTAGTTGACAATGATTATCAAAGATATAATTTTCTGAAATTATGTTACGTACCTGAACTGTGATTATTCTTCATTTCAAAGAAAATTTCTACATAAAAAAGCTATGTTTATTTTTTATAATGTATCTGTTTAAATGTTAATATAACCAAGTTTATTCCAAACAGGCAGAAAAAAGGCAAATATTTTAATAATTCACGTTTTAAGAATAATGACGGTCACTTTCATCTCAAGTGTGGGTCTCATTTAGGGAAAAGCAAAGGCGGTTTTAGCCAGAACTTCCTGGAGAACTGTGGTGCAATTAATCCTGTCTCAGAGAAGCTAAACATATCTGGTTCTTGCACTGTTATTGTAAGGAAATTTGAGAAATATAGAAACTGAAACCAACCTGTTGAAGGTGAATGAGAACTTGGTGAAAATCAACCCTTATGCGGTATTTTACGGAAGGACAGACTGCTCTGTCCTTCCACACCCACCCAGCAGAGTAAACAAAAGTCTTTTCAAGTCAAAGGTCTAGCTAGGGAAAGGGAGAGGGGGACTGGAGTTAGTTCTCATGCCGTTTTAGTCCCCAGGTGACCCAACCCTGTGGAGAGGACAGGATGGTGGTCAAGGCATTGAGGCTGAAGAAGACAGGGACTAGTTCACTTACCTCTCCTGGTCTGGGACATTCAAGCTAATCATCTGACCCCTAATTGCACAGCAGCTCAGAGCAGAGCACGGCTTAGGGACTGACAGGTGTTGATGCTCTGATTAGTCACAAACCCATGACCACTGTTTACAATCACAAGTTAAGGCCATCTAAGAAGAATGAGGCCCACGTGCTGTGGCACAGGTGGCTACCTCTGCCCAGCCCTCCTGTATCATTTCCTTCTCATTGCCTCTTCTCAGGGCTTATAGGTCCCAGACCTGAAGGATTTATTAAAGGACAGAGCCTTGTCCTGCCACATCCCAGAGTTCCTTGAGAACAGAAGCCATTTTTCTTCACCCTTTCACTAGTGCATTCAGAAACAAACAGGCCCCTTTTCTCTGCATCCACCTCCTCCTATCCCCACCAAGTGCGCTCTCTGGTTTTGTCCAGATAGGGGAATGTCATAAGAAAATGTAGAGTCCTTCTGTCTAGAGAGAGCCCAGTCTACAGGTAAAGCCCCAGAGTGTCTGGAGGCTACATGATAGGACACTAAGGACAGGGACAAAAAAGAACCTGCAGCAAGGAGAGACCACAGCAGAGCAGTGTGGAGAGCTAAGCCAGAGCTCAGGGCAAGGCCATTTTACTCTGCTGAGCCCAGGAAGTTCCGAAGTTCCAAGATCTCATCAGAGACAGGAAAATTCCTAATAGCTGAATGATCTAAGTGAGCAATCCTCTCTCACCAGAGCCAAGCCTGGCTCGATGTGCCCCCCTCCCAGCCCCAGATTCTGTGACAAATAAAATCATAGGGTAACAGAGAGAGTGCACTTGGCCTTCTAGGCCTTCGACCAGATCAGCCCCTGAGTGAAGCCTGTGGACAGGGTATTTGCATGTGGCTGATGGTTGGAAGCTGGGGAACCCAAAAAATGCAAGTTGGTCAATGAGCAGTGGACAAACATCCACTAGCTGCCAGGGCCAGAGAATTTGAGAAGGGAGTTGTTCCTGGGCTAACTCCATGGCTCTCAAAGCATCCTGTTCTTCTCAAAGAGAAAAAGAAAGAAAAACATTTATGTACAGGTCATTCTTTTTTTTTAACCAAACCTTTCCTTTTATGGCAACTTTTCTCTCATTTCCTCTTAACTTCTTTTTTACTTCGGTTTCATTCTCTCCTTCCTTCCTTCCTTTTCTTCCTCCTAGGATTTACTAAAAGACTGGATGCTCAGACAAACATGTGACAAGAGAGTGGCATTTACTGTCAGGGAATGGAGGTGGGGGGCAGGTACTAGGACATCGCACACCCAGTCCCGGAGTTCTGACATTTCCAGAGCCCTGCCACTAGTTTGGGCTATCAGGTCGTACCAACTTCGACATCTGTTCATAACCCAGCATGCAGCCCAGGGATAGGAGCAGAAACTTGCTTCTGCTTTAAATTCAGCAGCTAGTGTTTGAAAAGCTGTTTGGGGAAGGCTGAGGTGAGAATCCAGACAGCCCTGGGCCAGGTAGAAGGGGCCTCATCTTGTCCCAACCAGACTGTCCCTGCCTCCTGAGCTCGGCAGTGAAACAGAGAATGGAGCCCTCCCCTGATTCTGTGACCCGTAACTCTGGGGGCACACGCGCTGGAAAGGAAGGTCCTCTAGTCTCCCCCCCCCCCCCCCCAGTCCATCCACAGCGACTGATGGAGCGCTTTGGGGACGTGGCCATGGGAGGATTCCAACTGTGACATCCACTTTGAGAGGAGAAATGGGTGGCGGGTAAGAAATTAATCTGGGGATGGCACAGGGCCCTGCAAACGCGCCAGGCCTCCGTTCTCTCCTCGCTGGGTCCTAACTGCTCCCTACCTCCGCACTAGGGCTCTGATCTTCCGCCCAACACGTCACCGAGTCCTGGGTTATTTTCAGTCACATCCTTCTTTGATCCCTCCCTAAATGCCCTGGCTCTAGTGGGAAGGGCTAGTCTGACCCACCTTGCCAGAGGCTCTGGCCGGAGAGGCTGCTTCGAGAAAGCCTGCCTGACCGCTGCAGGGCGCGCACATCCCTTCCTCGCGCCACAGACTCGGGCAGCAAAGCGCTCGCCTCGCCGCGTTCCCGAGTGTCTCTAGCCTGCTCTGCTCCCCACCCCCTTGAGGTCTCCGTTCCAAAAACACAGAAGCATGGTCTAAGGCTCTGCCATGTAAAAAAAGAGCTCAAGGTCAAGCCCACGAACCGCCATGATCGGCTGCGCCTTTGCCATCTGTACAGGCGAGTCCTGTCCGAAGCCACTCCCGGGAAAGGCGTCACAGCGCCCGGTTCTACCTGGAATTTAGGAATCTTACTCTGACCCTAGTTCCCGGTTAGCCTCAGCCTGTGCCCACATCCTTCTCTCCTTTCCACCCAGGGCAGTGCCGAGGTTCTGATGAAGACATCTGTCCCTGCATCGCAGAGGGATGGTCCCAAATGTGAGGCTTCGTGAGCACTGCCCTCCCATCTGGCAGTCGGTGCCAGGGCAGAAGGAAAGGTCTCCATTTAAACACGCCTGTCCCCTCCCTCAGCCCAAGACCACACTCCGGGAGGGCTCCATTCTGCGTCTCACCTGTCACCAGTCCGCAGTTTTCTTTATGAAACACACATGCCCAGCCCACCCCGTCTCCCAGGTAAAGGCCAGTCTAATCAGTGTTTTTCGTTGTTGTTTTTTTGTTTTGTTTTGTTTGCGCCCAGTTGCAAACTCAGCTGGAAGTTGAGCGCACTTGGAGAGAGTCGGATGCACGGAAATAGAGAGTGCAAAGGGAGAAATCCAAGCAGGAGGGAGAAGAAAGGAGCTGGAGGTCGGTCAGAGAGATGGGCGGGACGGGCAGTGGCGGGGTTGAGGCCAGCCTCGGGGGCGGAGGCTGTGCTGGAGAGGCAGCGCCTCCGCCCGCCCGCCCCGTGTCCACCAGCCCACGAGCGCGGAGCCAAGCCGGGCCAAGTACAGACTCACATACATGGTCGGACCGCAGCGCCGCCCTCCAGACTGCAGTCGGTGGGTGCTCTCCGGGCTTCCCGCGGTATCTTCCCTGGCCTCGTGCGCTGTACGGACAGAAACAAAACCGAGTAAATCACAGGACGTGGTCCTGACGTGCCGCGGTGCGGTGTGGGGACCTCCCTCACTTCGCACTGGGAATCAGGCGCTGGGATTCCGGCAGCCGCGCGTCACCTATCAATAGCAACTTTTAGACTGAATCAACTAACAAATGAGAATGGGCATAAATTTGCACCGGATCCCTCTTTCCAGGGTCCGCCGTATCACTCCTCCCGCTACACTCCAAGTAGGATTTGGGAAGGGGCACCTTCGGGGGGGGGGGGGCACGGAATTTAATTGTATTAGAATTTACAGTAGTTTTCTCATCATTTTGCAAGCGGAACCACTGCGCACTTGGACCCTCCCCATCCTCCCAAAGTTGCTCCTCTCCTCCCACCGCCACCCCGACCCGGGCCCTGCAGGCAGCAACCGGGAAGGGCAAAGGCCCTGGAGAGCGGGACTCTCTGACTTGGCTGCAGACCCAGGCAGGCTGAGGGGGACGTGGAGCTGGGTTCCCCTGGCATTCCGGGAGCGACCGAGGGAAAGTGGGTAACTGCTAGGACTTGGGGTTTCCTTCCAAATCCAGGACGGGAATTTAGGTAACCCCGAGTTTGGGAGGGAAGTGCGAATGGGGGAGGGTACAAGGCACAAAGGAGTTCCCGGAGAGCAGGCGTAGTTCCCTGGCGGCGGCAGCAACCCTCCTTGGCTAGCAAACGGCCCTCTCAGCAACTGTGCTTGAACGTCCTTCCGCCCTAACCCCGGCGGGGAGAGCGAAGGCGCACACCTGAGCTCTGTCCTCCCTTGCCAGGGGCCGAGAGCTCTCCCCGAAGTGCTAGGTGGCACCTGGGTCCTCCTCGATAGCCCCCCAGGGTCGAGAACCACTCACACCTGCTGAGCGACGGGAAGGGGTCTATTTGACCCGGAGTCTTGAACACCACTCACTGCCTACAATTCTCCTTGCGGTGAGCGAGGGCCGGAGTGTGAACTGGATTGGCTTAGTTTACATTTTCATTTTAAGATCCAGGTAATTTCTCAAAAATATCCCCATCCTCACCGCCACCGCCACCCCCAGGACTACATACACTCTTCGGCCATTCCCAGCTCCCCGCTTCGCGAGGTTGCTTTACTAAATTGATCCTGGCTGTCTCACTACAACCGCGTGGATAGGATTGGCAATTGGGGTGGACGCGGGGGTTGGAGGAACTGAGGACGCTGCAGGTGAGGGTCTGCAGGTAAGAGGAGGTTCCCCTGGTCTCCTTAAAGGCTCCACTCTTCACACAAGGCCTGGGAGCAGGGGCCAAGCCCACTCAGGGGCCTAAAGGCAGCCTCTAAATGGGGGAGAGTAGGGGAGTCAGAGAATCACGACGCTTTCCTTTTCCATTGCTTACCCCAGCCCAATACGACCACTGCGCCCTCTATAAACGGAAATATCAAATCCGTAACCTCTCTTCCCACCCCTGGGTGAACAATCAAAGAGGGTCCCCGACGCCGTTGGGGTGGGGCACTTCTCCACTCCGCACTGGCCATTCTTCTAACACCACTTGCCATCAGTTACCTTCCCGGACACAGGAAAGTTATTTTGTTGACTCCAGGATCCAGCCGAGTTTGGAAGGAGAGAAAAAGGTAGAGGTGCTCAGGGTGTGCGTGACAGCGGCGGCGGCAGAGGCGGGGGCGACTCTCCTTGCGCACTGCGCTCACCTCCCAGGGCTCCACCTGCACTGAAGCGCGCGCGTCATTGGCAGCCCCTTGCGAAGCCCGCGCGCTCCGGGCTCTCGGGCCCACAAACCGCTGCACTTCCCTCACTTCCCCAAGGTTCTGGACCCCATGGAGCGCCCCTTGGCCAGTCTCAGAGCGAGCTGCAGAGCGCTCCCAGCCGGAGTGGGACACAGCCCGGGAGTCCTGAGGTTCTCCTCCTGCCTGGCTGGCGCTCCCCTCCCTGCGTACCTGTCCCGGCCTTCCCTCTCCAATTGCTGTCCTGGCTGGGGAGCCCGGCTAGGAGCCAGACGCCTCCTGCTTGCTCAGCCCTCCCCCGCCCTCTCCGGGACGTTAGGCCAGATGTGGGGCGGTCTCTAGCGGGCCATTGGCTTGGACTACTCTTTTGAGCTGACTTCGAGGATTTGCCCCAGCTTTGCAGCCCCTTAGTGGGCTGGAAAGAGAGGGTCCAGGACAGCGCCTCACCGTTCACCTCCTCCACACCTACCCCAACGCCTCAGGTTTCCTTCTTCCCACCCCTGGAGCCCAGGCTTTGAAATGTAGTCTTCCCATAGGAAAGCTCCGTGCGGGCGAGTGTGGAAGTTAAACAGGTGCTTTGCGGTGTGTATCAAAGGAGGTGGGTGTTTGTACTGGGGAACAGGACCTCTGGGGATAGAAATGACAGACGCACAACGTCCCCGGGGCTGTCTTCAGTGCGAAGCTCACGTCTATTGTTTGCTGCTGCCGAGAAAGCTGCCTAGTGTGATAGATCTTTTCGGATCCCATCACTGGAAGAAAAATCCTGGTGATAACGATTATCCCCCACTCGCGCCATCTCGCCATCATGGCCAGTATTCATCTCCCTCGTGTCCTAGTCCCTCGGGGGGACTAGGAGGGTAAGAGGCCGGCGGGAGAAGCGGCCAAGCCACTGCCCTCGGGTGGAGCGGAGAGGCACAGGCGACCTCGTCCGTTCCATTCCTCTCCGGGACGCGGAGAGAGGACACGGCAGGCTTCTTTCTTTGCCAAGCCTCATGCTTCTTTCAAATGATTTTAGTCTGGTGCCCCGGTCTATCCATATACATTTCCAATCTCATGGCTCATAAACTATTAGCAAAATGGTTTCATTATTCACCTTCTGTATCTTACAAAAGGGAGAAAAGAAGCCAGCGGCAGGAAGCAGAGTGGGGGTGGAGGGCAGTCGTTGGACACTAGATAAGAATGACGCTGCCCGTGTTTAAATCAAAGCTCGGACTGTCTTCTTCAAGCTGACACTCAACAAATCTGATGCGTTTCCAAGGCTCTGCAGCCAACCCCTTCTCTCTACCCCCCCTCCCGTCTTTCTCTCTGTCTATCACTATCCATTTCTCCCTAACACCGAAGATTCTAAAAGGACCAGATGAAGAGCCAAGATATTGCCAATCCATTATTTGCTTCATTAGGTGTCATCAGTAAGGCACGCCCTTTGGATAGGACACATACAATTAATTGGTTACAAGGCTTTCTCCGGTCCCTTTTTTGAGTGGTGTTGGTGATGGAATTCACATGTCATCCCTTAAACTAACCATCCAAAGATCTAAGTCTAGGATGATAACCAAAAAGTTGACTCAGTGGCTCGGTGCGGCTTCAAGGTGCCCAATAGGGCACCAAGACCTGTCCGGCTTCCGCAAGCCGTGGGAAGTGAGGAAGTTGCTGAGTGAGTGTGTGTGTGTGTGTGTGTGTGTGTGTGTCCTTGCCCTTAGCGCCTTTGTGAATGTGTGTAAAGAGGAGAATACAGAATACGGGGGCTAAAAGATGAGGTCTTTGTTCAGCTCTAAGAGGTGGCAAAAGAAAAAAAACAAAACAAAGTGAATCAACCCAAATTAAAAGGCAAATAGAAGCCAATTGACTTGTGGAGGCCTGAGGACCGAGCGCGAGAAGCTAACTCGGGTAGAGAACTGCGGGCAGGAGCTAGCCGACAGGAGCAGCCTGGGCGAGTGGAACCCGGACCAGCTTCTCGGCTGGCGGCGACGATGACATTGTCTCCACCAATACTTATACTTTTCATATAAATATATTTTATCTAGAATGGCTCAATCACAACGCGCACGCACGTTTCCCTGCACTTTTGAAAATATAAAGGATGCTAGGCAAGTGGGCATACGGTAATTATCCCTGGATGTAAAACCAATTTGGCTTCCGGAGGCCCCTGCGCAATCGCCAGCAGCGACGGCGGAGGCGCGCGGACCGGGACCCCGCAGGCGCTCGCTGAGTCACCGCGCCGCCGCTCGGCCGCCGCTCGCCGGCTGTTTAATATACATGGAGTGGGAACGCAGGGATCCTGTGCCTGCACATCCTCCTGAAAAAATCAATTTTCTATTTATTTATGAAATCTATAGATTTCAGGAATCTTTTTTTTTCCTCTAGCCCTACGCCCTTCCTGAATGGCGGCCCACATTTAATTACATCTTTTAATGACTTTTCCCTTATTTGCCATTACTGTTTCATAGTAAGCGCGGGAGCGGGTGGAGTTTCTTTGGGGGGGGGGTTCAATTCTGGTATCTTCAAAAAAGATTTGCGTTATGTGTTAATTGCATGCTGTTAAGCACATCTGGGAATGCGTGCTGACCAACTCGGACCAACTTTTAATTAACACATTGACCCGGCGAAGAAACAGCCGCCCAACCTCCCCCTCGAAATATGTATATGAGCCGCGCGGAAGCTGCAGGCCCGCCACCAGATGCGTGCCAGGAATTGCCGGCGTCCGGGGGCGGAGGGGTGCCCACTGTAACCGTTCGCTCTTTCTGTGAATGCTTTCCTCACCTCCCTTCCAGGAAAACAACAAAGAAAGAGCATAAATGATCAGCTCCTAAAATAGGCTTCTTATATCCTTGAATGGAACTTGATCCTGGGCAGGGGAGTGGGGAAATGGGGGAAAGACCTCCCCCACCCCCAAAGGCACTTCTCTCCAGCGTGACTTAGGCCTAAGCAGAAACTGGAGCCTGGGCTCTTTGAATGAGCTGCGTTCTCCGTGAATGAATACCAGCAGGTGTCCAAGAATCCTGGTGGACAGAGGGACCGAGGCACCGGCTGCCTTTTCTGATTCTAGCTTTCCTGCTCCCCACCTTCTCGCCTTCTCCCCAGGCTCTCTCTCCCCGGAAGCTATGGCAATAACTCCAGGGCCCCAGGTCCGAAGAGGAGCAGTAGGATCTTTCCTGCTTGGAGCACATAGCGGTCAGGTGCAGGCCAAGGAAACAAGTGGCTATTTTTAGGACAAGCCATCACACAGGCATCTAGGGTATTCAGGGGCTTTGTGCAAGACAGGCCAGTCAAGTCCCAGCTGCAGGAAGGAAGAAAGCCACAGCGTAGCGCAGCGCAGCGGATGTCACCTGCAGACTCGCAGCTCACTCTGAAGTAATTTCATTCAGAATTAATGGTGCTTCGATGTAGTGGCGCCTTCAAAAGGAGTGCCTAGTCGGCTTCCCTGTAGAGCACGCAGGCGGGTTAATCCCCAGACGCGTACCAATTCCTCTTTTCGCATCTAATCTCCACTGCCTCGCACTTTTAAGTGCTTAGCTGTAACAGGCATCCCTATAAAAAAAAATGTCAAAGTGGTATTCTTTCCCCCAAGCCATAAAAAAAGTTGGAGTGAATCACTCCCAAGTTACCGGTTAACATTCCCTCCAGGTAACAGTGGAAGTTTTTGTTTGACATTTTTCATTCCCTCAATACAGGACTTTTCCATAAATACGCAGTTCTGGCGTGAGGAGAAGTCTATGTCGCAGTAAATTCACAGCTATAGGCTCTATGTCGATGCTTTGGGAAATTTAACATGACAAGATTGCTCCCCAAATTCCTTCCACTCTTTTCTGATTTCCAGGCTCCTTTTTTTTTTTTTTTTTTTTTGTCCCTCTCTTATATCTAATTTTCCTATCAACATCTTATTGACTCTGCCAAATTTGAAATTAAAAGAATAAAAAAGATAAAGAGAATAATGTTCTATTTCTCAGTATTCCTCGGAGTTCCTGATCTTTATATATTCTGATAAAGGTATAATCAATATACACTAGTCTGAAAAAGACCAGTCAGTTGGTATATTAGGATCTCCCTCTGCAGATGTGAGGCCTTTGTAAAGTTAGCTCAGAGTATGGCCCAAATGGCTTTATTTGAATTTGAATGGAGTGCGGCCACTCATTTCTGGTCACAGATTGATCTGCTAACTTACAACACACACCTGATACCCAGGGGCCAAGGAGACTTGGTAACTCCAGCTGGTTCTTTTGATTTACTCTGCCTGGTGAGATGTATGTGCTGGGGTGTTTTGATAAGACTGGGGGTGGGGGAGGAGTCCACAGTTTGATTTGAGAACTCCTTTATTGCTGAATCTGGCTGCAGGTTGAAACCAAAGATGGAGTCTCGGCCTGGGACATGGGGCATGACACATCCATATGCATTAGCAGCTGTACAATGTTACACCATCAGTTTCTGTGAGCCTTCATCCTTTCTTTCCCCTTCTGTCTTAAAGGAAGTAGGTAAGTGGCTTATAGGAGAACCACATAGACTTTAAAGATACATGAATCTTCCTGTGTCCTTCGGGCCCTCAGCACCTAATTGGCCTATAACATCTGGTTTCTCTGGAGGCTTTTGGAATGCGAAGGAGCTAGCCTCTCTGGTTACATGTCGTTTAAAATTATAATAATAGATGAACAGTGTATAAAATGAAATAAAGGAAGAAAGGGGCCTTGGCGATTTCAAGTCTGTATTTAGGAAAAGAGGTGTTTTCATCATCTTGCTAATTTGCTTAGTGACTTAACAGAAAAAACTTTCTGTTAGATAGATTCTTCTTTATGTCTTCAGGCTTCACTTCTTGATATTTGATAGATGTAATATTTCTCTAATTTTAAAAAAAGTTTTATTTTAGAGACAGGAAGAGGAGGGGGAGAGAGAGAGAGGAGGCAGAGGAAGAGAAACATCAATCAAAATATGTGCTCTGACTGGGGATCAAACCGGCAACCACTGTGTATTGGAATGATGCTCAAAGCAGTGGGGCCATCCAGCCTGGGTTAAATGCAGTATTTTTCAATGAAGAGAACTAAGACCTTGCCGCACTGGCAAGTAGTGATGATGTCAGAGACTTCAGGAGGAATTCTAGAAGATGCTTGCTTCTCTAGACACTGTATTAGCTGTACCCAGGCCACTGAATAATATCCACAGTGATTCTCCGCAATCAACCCTCCCTAAACTCTGTGTCTTGTGTCTGACTCTCCCTGAATTCCAGTGGTCTGTAAACTGCAGAAATTACAATGGCAAAATGAAACAAAAAGGAAACTGGTTCTCATTTGGTCTGATTCCATTCAGTTACTCAGCTATGTTTAAAAAAAAACAAAACCCCAAAAAACTGTACATTTAAGTTGTGGTCATCAAGCCTACAGTGACTGGGAAGCATATAGAACCCAAACCAAAAGACTTACCATCAGCACATTTTTAATAATAACCTCTTATTTCTGCTCACACTCAGTTTTGTTTCTTTCTTTTTTATTTATTTATTTATTTATTTATTTATTTATTTATTTATTTATTACAGAGACAGAGAGTGAGTCAGAGAGGGATAGACAGGAACGGAGAGAGACGAGAAGCATCAATCATTAGTTTTTCATTGCACGTTGCAACACCTTAGTTGTTCATTGATTGCTTTCTCATATGTGCCCTGACCGCGGACCCTCAGCAGACCAAGTAACCCCTTGCTGGAGCCAGCGACCTTGGGTTCAAGCTGGTGTGCTTTTTCCTCAAACCAGATGAGCCTGCACTCAAGCTGGCGACCTCGGGGTCTCAAACCTGGGTCCTCTGCATCCCAGTCCAACGCTCTATCCACTGCGCCACCGCCTGGTCAGGCAGTTTTGTTTCTTTTTCCTTTTGTGGAACTATTTGAGAGTAATTAGACTCAGATTCTCAAACTGCAGGTGTGTTACAAAGTAAAACAAAAATCTTACACACACACAAAAGCAAAGAAAAAAAGAATAATTTTTATCTGAAGTCATGATGACCAAAGCAAACTTCTTAATAGAGGTATTATGGTATTTTTTTGCATCATTGCCAGAGAAGGTATTTAGAGGGGAAAAAAAAGAAATGACAAGAATTAATGCTATTTTTTTCTAAAATACTTGAAACTAATATGCAGTGCCATACAAATGTGCAAGTTCAATGACACATAAATATGCATGAACTCAAATAATAATCTATTTTTTTATGTCTTGTTTCCAGATGTTTGCAGATACCACCTGTGTGCTGGTTTGACCTAACCCAGGGTAGGTCTCTGCCATTCAGCTGAATCCTAGATGATTTCAGTATCACAGAACAAATTTCTCCTGCTCTTCACTGCACACAAGTTGTATTTTTAAAGAATGTATTTATTGATTTTAGATAGAAAAGAGAGAAAGAGGGAGAGGAAGGCATGGGGAAGGAGCAAGAAGCATCAACCCATAGCCACCTCTCGTATGTGCCTTGACAGGGCAAGCCTGGGGTTTTGAACCAGAGACCTTAGCATTCCAGGTCAACACTCCATCCACTGCGCAACCACAAGTCAGGCTGTTCTATCTATCTATCTATCTATCTATCTATCTATCTATCTATCTATCATCTATCTATTATCTATCTATCATCCATCTATCTATCATCTATTTGAACTCTTCAGGTTTAAAACAATAATTCAATAGAATGTGGATCAAAGTAAAAACAGTTGCTTGATATTATATAATGGAAAAATTAATCAGCTGCATTATTTTACTCAGTTATTTCAGGGACAATTAGAACAGCCAATGATGAGAGCTGGTTTAACTTTTGAGTTTAAAAAGCTATAAGAATTGATCTTGCAGTTAATTGTGGCCATGCTCTACGGCTACATAGGACATCCTTCGACTTGACCAGCCCTGGACAATTAAGTGTGCAAAGTGACAAGAGAAACAAACAAGAATGTAGGTGCATTCATACAAACCAAAGAAAGATACTTATTTTTAAAAGTGCATGTCTTAAGTACAGCATTAAGTGCAGAAGAGATGGTGTATATGTTTGCAATCCAAATGAAATCTCTCTGGCAAGATGTAGAAGAGAGCAGGAATAAGAAACAAAAATACCTGATTGAGGCTAGGAGGAGAGCTTAGAAATGATGAAGGGAGCTACTGGACCTGTCTGGATTGTGGTATATCATTTAAAATTTTACAAATCAGATGCTACTGCTTAATATGGATCACTTTAACTTTAAGATAAAAAAAAAAGAATTTCTTTGTTAGCATGCTTTCAGACTGGATTTTGATATTGAGCATTTCTGGATGTATTAATGGTGTCAGTAGACTGCAGCATATTGGGGGGGTGTCTGAGGGAATTACTTATTTGCTCACCCATTCATCTCTTGGTTATGTTTACAGAATCATTCTATTTTTCTACCAAAGACCTCCTTTGTTACATCATAGGCTCTTTAAAATATAATGGCTAACAAAGATAAAACAGATGATTACAGGGCATTGCCTTTGTTCCAGCAGTTCCCAATCAAAAAGCCGCCAGAAGTTTTCTAAGTCAATACTTAACTCTATGGCCAATGGTGGGATTCAAATAATTTAACAATTGGTTCTCTGCCCTAATGACTGCTTTTTTCTTTACATTATATGTTTGTTTACTGAAGTAACATATGCTAGGGAATTAAAATATAGTATTTCATTAAAGGTATAATGAGTTTTAAGAAATGAGTAAATATTACAAGTATAGTTCCATCAGATTTTTTTCATCTATGGACAGAATGAACATTAGTATGGGTGCTTAGAATACGCTGTTGCACAGATGAACATTAAAAAAAGTAAGGAATGTAAATTTGTGATTTCCACATTGGGCAGCTGCCCAGGTTCCCCCTGAGAGAGAAACCTGATTACAAGTGCCATTTTAGCAATCGGTTTGCCGAACTCAACAAAAAATTAGGTATCGGTTCTGCTGCACCAGTGTGAATCCTGCCCCAGTCTATGGCCATTTATTTATACTTATTTCCAAGAGGTATGAGCTAGTGTGATGATGGGCAAGCAAAGCCAATGACTGCAGCCCAGAGTGTAAGAAGCTCAGAAGACACCACTCTAGCTGACCAGAAAGCCAAAGCAGAAGGAACTGAACAATTATCTCTGATTATATCTATCCAAGAAGTACAGGCACAGGACACACCACTGCGCCCCATACTGGAGAAACTGCAGATGAATACAGAGAATTACAACCTATAGGAATAGAAACCCAAGAGCTAAAAACCTTAGAAGCCCGTGATAGGGCAGGAAAACCTGAACTCCAATTGACAAGGTGTTGGAAACTCAGCATGGGCAAATCTGACCGTTCAACAGTCCAGAAGGAGGCCATCACAGATGGCGCCTGTGCTCCGGTGAGTTTCACTTCAGGAGCTCTACCAAGTCCTCACAGTGTATCTCACAAAGAAGCTCTTCATACTTTCTTGGAAGGGGAAAAGGACCATTCAAAAATATGTCCTCGCATTCTGTTTTTTAGCATTCTGAATTTTCTCCAGTTATGCATGATTGGTTTAACATTTAAAAAAATCAATTAATGCAATCCATCACATCAATAAGCTAAAGAAGAAAAAACACATCATCATATCAATTGATGCAGAAAAAGCATTTGGTTAAATCTAGCACCAATTCATGATAAAATTCTCAGAAAAAAATAGAAATAGAGGAGAATCTCATCAACTTAATAAAGAAACATATACAAGAAAATCCTATGGCTAATATCATACTTAATAGTGAGAAATTAAAAACTTTCCCAAGATTAGGAACAAGGCAAGGATGTTCCTTCTTACCACTGCTTTACAACATGATATTGGAAGCCCTAGCTAATGCAATAAGACAAGAAAAAGAAATAAAAGGTATACTGATTAGGAAGGAAGAAATAAGACTGTCTTTGCTTACAGAGAACATAATCATTTATTTAGCATAAATTTGTTTGAGTTTGAGAACATAAATTTGAAAGAAACAAAAACAACAATAAAAATCTCCTGGAATTGAAGCAACTACAGCCAGGTTGCAGGATAATATACAAATGTCAATTGCTTTTCTATATACCAGTAACAAACAAATGGAATTTAAAGTTAAAAACACATTACTGTTTACATTAGCATCCCTAAAAGAGAAATACTTAGGTATAAATCTAATAATATATTTATATAATATCAATAAGATAAAAACTATAAAACTCTGATAAGCAGAAACCAAAGAAAAATTAACCAAATGAAGGGGTTTATAATAGAATACTCAGTATTGTGAAGGTGTCAGCTCTTCTCAACTTGATTTATAGATTTGGTGCAATCCCAATCAAAATCCTAGTAAATTGTTCTGTGGCTATTGACGAACTGGTTCTATGATTCTAAAGCTTATTTGGAATGGGCTATATGGAAATAGCTAAGTTAATATTAAAGAAGAATGAAGTTGGAGGATTGAGAGTACCTGACACAAGTCTCACTATAAAGCTTCAGTAATCAAGGCAGTATGTTATTGGTGGATGAATAGACAAGCCGATCAATGAGACAAAATAGAGAGCCCAGATAGACTCAAATAATAAGTGTAGTCAATGGATCTTTGACAAAAGAGAAAAAGCAATACAATGGAGCAAAAATAGCCTTTCCAACCAGTGACACTGAAAGAATTGAACATCCACCTGCAAAAAAAAAAAAAAAAAAAAAAAAAAAAGAGAGAGAGAGAATCTAAATACAGACCTTACACTCTTCACAAAATTTAACTCAAACAGGATCATAGACATGAATGCAACCTGCAAAGCTAAAAACACTTATGAGATAACAGCAGAAAACCTAAATGACCTTGGGTATGTTGGTGATGTTTTATATGCAGCACCAAAGGCATGATCCAACATTTTGAATTCTAAAATGTAGTTTCTACTCTGTGAAACACAGTATCAAGAGAATGAAAAGACAAACCACAGATCTGATACAGGACTGTTCTCCAAAACACAACACTTAAAAGTCAGTAAGAAAACTAACAACCCGATTAAAAAAACTAGTAAAAGACCTAATGAGAAACCTCATCAGAGAAGATACCTAGGTAACAAGTAAGTTCATGAAAAAAATGTTCAATATAGTAGATCATTAAGGAACTGCAAATTAAAACGAGATAACACTCCACACTTATTAGAGTGGCTTAGCCAGCTGGGTACACCTGTGCTGCCCATCTAATCAGTCCTTGTTACTGAGTTCTCCCATCTCAGAGTGAACCCCCAGTTTACAGATCCTCTGGAAAATGTGATTATCAGAGGAGAAAGCAGGGAGAGCACAAACCATCACTACCTTTGCTGAAACAACTCAGGGCTCTTGCGTACTGACTGTTAAGCTAGTAAAAAGGAAGGTAAAATATTGATGCCCTTAGTTTTATACATTTTGTTTCTGTTTGTAGATTTATATACTATCTAGTCTGTGTGGCCCCTTGTGGGCAGGAATTTTTTCTGTAAAGAGCCTACTATGGGTCCAGATACAGGGTGGTGGTATACCACCAACATTTCTTTAGAGAACAAGTTACAAAAGTAAATCTAGATATAAAATAAAATATAACAAGTCCCATGGCTGGACTTTAAATTAAAAAAATAAAATAGAGAGAGAGAGAAAAAAAAGAGGATGTATTGTGACTTTTAAATAGACTATTGACTTTTGTTAGGTGCCTATAATTGTTCTTGTCATCCACACACGTGGTGACAGTCAATATTTCTTTATCATATACATTTTTAATTGTGTATTAATAAACAAGAAGTTTGTATCTTATTGATGATTGGATTATGTTATTGACTAAGGCCATGATTCTACATATGGCTTCTGAAAGTATAAACAAGGTCAAAATATAAAGATCATCTCAAGTTTATCAAAGACATAAACGAGACTTTTCTCCAACCCTCTGCATGACTCCCGCAGAAAATGATTCTGAGAAGAGCAGAGGAATTTTGAAACTATTTAACAGCTGAATCGGTGATTCTGTCTAGACTAAAGAAAATGACAGAAATAAAAAACAAAGCTCAAGTGATTGGATCGTACTGGAAAACGAAGTGTTTTTGCTTTTCACCCATTTTGGTTGTGACCAATTTGTTGCAATAATATTCGATCTAGGCTACTTTGAGGTTCCTCACTGAGATTTTAAGGAAGTATGGCCCCTGGTTGTTGGCAAACAGAAACTGTTCCATTTGGGAAAACGAATTTTACTTCACCGCCTGCCAAAAGGATTAGGATTGCCTCCTCTCCAGACTGGGCTCTTCATACTGTTTCTACTTTTCTATCTCCCCCATACCTCCCTAATCGGCAATACCACTGTCCCCACCCAGGTGTTTGCTCCTAGTGCAGGTTGCCCGGACGCCTCCAAAGGATGGCCAACACCACTGGGAATACCAGCCATATGAAAGAAACAGGTATGGGCAGAAAAATCTCAGTACAAATTGGTTCAATGTGACAAACTCTCCTATCCAGCATATATTCTAGCCATGCTTCTGTCTCTCTTCATTAATACCTCTAGGGTAGACCTAACAACGAGTCTTATCTCATCTTAGCAACAAAAGACACATGTTTTCCTGGACCCAACCTCAAACACCTTCTTTACACATTTAACTTGTGAACTCTGTCTCCTCTCTTCTGATAAACCACATACCCATTCCTTCTGCTCAATTAGTCCACCTTGAAGACCACCTTGAAGCCAAGATGAAACTCTTAGTTTTCATCTCTCTTTCTAAAAGTTCCCTTTAAGTCCCTATCCGTCTTCACACCTGACTGTTAGCTTTCCTTCTGTAGTCTGGTCAATTGTTCCAATTTAAATTGCTTGGTTGTAACAATATGTTGTGGTTATAGAAGATGTCAGCGCTGCCTGACCAGGCGGTGGCGCAGTGTATAGAGCATTGGACTGGGATGTGGAGGACCCAGGTTTGAGACCCTGAGGTCGTCAGCTTGAGCGCGGGCTCATCTGGTTTGAGCAAGGCTCACCAGCTTGAGCCAAGGTCACTGGCTTGAGCAAGGGGTCACTCAGTCTTCTGTAGCCCCCTGGTTAAGGCACATATGAGAATCAATCAATGAATAACTAAGTAGTCGCAACAAAGAATTGATGTTTCTCATCTCTCTCCCTTCCTGTCTGTCTGTCCCTCTCTCTGACTCTCTCTGTCTCTGCCTAAAACAAACAAACAAACAAAAAATGATGTCAGTGTTGTGGGAATTTAGACTGTGGGTAGGTGAGACCTCTCTGCATTGTTCTGCAATTTTTTTGAGTCTGTAATATATATATTTACATGTTAACATAAATATTTCTACACTCTCTGGATATAATTCTGTAACTCACAATTACAGTTTTTGGTGGAGAGGGAATGCTGGAGAGATCATCTTCTTTGTCACAGAAGTTATGTTTTGTTTGGGAGCTTCAACCACTTTTGGAAAGGAGCTTTGAGGATAGGGGGAGAAACAGACTTTAAGCAAAGGAATAAGAAAATGATTGCTTGGGGGCTATATTGGAAGGAGATCATCAAAAGCACAAATATCTTGAATGTTCCCATATAAATAATGTCCTGCCTTTTCACCATGAAATGTATTCAAATAGCATGAATACTCCTTTGGAGTTCATTTGCATCAGTTAAATATGATAATAATACCTTATGTATATAGTGATTTACACTTTTCAAAATTCACATTTATTATCTCTTTGATCTTCATAAAAATTTCGTGACACAGGCCATGCAGCGATTGTCATTCCCATTTAAATATCATTGCAGATAAGAGAAGACAAATGCACTTTCTTGGGAGAAGCAAAGACTCAGACTCATATTTTTCAATTCCTAGTCAGGTGCTCTTTCTAATTTACTCTCTGGTAGTAAAGTATCCATTTTGTTACAGAGGAGACACCTGCAGTCACAGAATACAGCTTGGGGGCTTAACTTGAATGAACCACCTTGCCAGCAAAGCAGAGCATGGGGGAAACTTCACAGGGCACAATCAGAGCCCCAAGGTGGTGGGCATTAGGAAGTAGAGAGAAAGACTGTGCACCACTCCAAGAGTTAGGTAACTGGGGTAGATTTTGGAGATGAGAGTCTATCCTGTAACCTGTCAAAAAGCCAAAACACCCATTCCTCCTTAAGACTGTGGTCAAGGTGGGTCACTGCGACAGAGAACTGGGTAGAGTGGACCATGTTGGAACTGTCAGCCTTCAGAACTGGAGCGCCTCCAGTGGCAGGATGGTGGACGGAGCTCTCGCTGAAAGTGGTGTTTGACCCTCAAAGAGTGAAGCAGGACTTCATGATGAGTGGGGGAAGTGATCTCTGTCGTGGAGCGAGGAGGAATGGAAAGGCTATGAACATCACAGATTCTGAGTGAGAGAATCATGAGTGAAAATTTCAGGCATCTTCATGTTTTCTTTTCCCCCTGACGATACAAAGGAGTCATTTTCTTTTTATTTCACAATTGATATTTAAATTATAGATGTTTATATTTGAAATAAGATCTATTGGTTTTAAATAGGTCCCCAAACCCCAGGCCACGGACCGGTACCAGTCCATGGACCGTTTTGTACCGGCCCGCAGAGAAAGAATAAATAACTTACATTATTTATGTTTTATTTATATTTAAGTTGGAATGATGTTTTATTTTTAAAAAATGACCAGATTCCCTCTGTTACATCTGTCTAAGACTCACTCTTTTTTTTCTTTTTCTTTTTTTTTTTTTCTGAAGCTGGAAACAGGGAGAGACAGTCAGACAAACTCCCACATGCGCCCGACCGGAATCCACCCGGCACGCCCACCAGGGGCTATGCTCTGCCCACCAGGGGGCGATGCTCTGTCCCTCCTGGGCGTCGCTCTGCCGCGACCAGAGCCACTCTAGCGCCTGGGGCAGAGGCCAAGGAGCCATCCCCAGCGCCCGGGCCATCTTTGCTCTAATGGAGCCTTGGCTGCGGGAGGGGAAGAGAGAGACAGAGAGAAAGGGGCGGTGGAGAAGCAAATGGGCGCTTCTCCTATGTGCCCTGGCCGGGAATCGAACCTGGGTCCCCCGCACACCAGGCCGACGCTCTACCGCTGAGCCAACCGGCCAGGGCCTAAGACTCACTCTTGACGCTTGTCTCGGTCATGTGATACATTTATCCGTCCCACCCTAAAGGCTGGTCCATGAAAATATTTTCTGACATTAAACTGGTCTGTGGCTCAAAAAAGGTTGGGGACCACTGACATAGACAAATGGAATTAGCTCTGTTGATTGAGTAGAACAAAAGTTTTGGGATCGAGTAGCTTTGACATTGTTGCTCCCAGACAAGATGTCTCTTTCATTACGAGCTTTTTTACTAATATCCTTTTTTTCTTGAGGAAGGAAATGGCTTAATCATCCAGTAGGTATTTTGGAACCACACAGAGAGCTGAACTCTGATAAAGGATCAGGTATTTCATTTACCTGATTTCATCATTAGCTGCAGCTAAAGCATCATACTGGACAGATTCTTGGACCAAATCCCCTAACAGGAGCCCTGAGATCACAAAAAACAACAATTTATTTCTCTCCCATATCACTGCACACTAGGCCACGGCTCAGTCTTAATTCTGTCCTTATTTCAGGTGTGGGTGCAGACCTGCAGGACATGAGGAAATGGGATAAAGTGACTGAGCAGGCACCCCATGCCCACTGCTCTGCGATACTCAGGTTTCCTCTTCCTGAATCACCTAGGCATGCGGGACTGCTACCCTGAGCACTCACCACAGGTAGCTCTTTATAGGTTTCCAGAATGCCTACTCCATGCTTCAACACTTCCCTTCCTCGAGACAAAAGTATTTGTGGAAACGCTAAAACTGTGTCAACGTCCCTGCCTGAATTTGAGCCACTCCTATAACTGGTTTGGCACTGACAGCCTCCTAAAGGTCACCCATGTGGTTATTTGCATTCACAGCGCCATCGACAAATATAAATTAAGCCACCTGCAAGAAAAGGAACTTTAAATTTAGGCAACGGGCATAGACTGGGCCCAAAGGATCCATTTCCACTAAATGAGACTATAAAAACTAAACATGACCTAAGCATTCTCCTGCCCTCCAAAACAAGGCTCAAGATGACAGTAAAGCCGAGAAAACACACTATTAGAAGAAAGTAAAGGACAGAACAGACACTAACTCACCTGGTCACTTCTTGGTAACACAAAGCACAGATACAGAACAGGTTTGGAAAGAATCCATCATCTGATGCATCAGCTTTTTTTATATAGGGATGGTAACACTCTCCACGATTTACACACACACACACAGAGAGAGAGAGAGAGAGAGAGAGAGAGAGAGAGAGAGAGACAGACATGCCATTTTCACAGGAAAATACAGACTTTGAGATGTTTAGGCAGTAAGCACAACCTCAAAAGACAGAAAATCACAGCTTCGGAAGGGCCGTTACTTAGATGTACGACAGCAGGAGTCTCTCTTCGGTAGAGAATCTTGGTGTGTAAATGTGTACAGTGGAACCTCTCTGCAATTTGACTCTAGTAAATTCTTATGAATAGTCTTTGGGGAATCCCACTTGGTCCGCTGGTGCAGCACAGGTTTGAATCAGCTGAAAAACCAGCTTGTTGGCAGTGGGGACATATAACACAAGGCAGCGCCAGATATCTGGTACCTTGTCACCTGGTGCCTTTATTCTTTTGAGGACTATTATGGGCTTTTTATCATAACAGAAGTTTCTCTCAGAATTTTTGGAGAGCTTTGTATTTCCCCTTCTATCAATTAACAATGACAGGGAAGGACCCTGGATACATTTCTAGCCTCGAAAAGTTAGATCGGTTGGCTTAGTCTAAGACCAAACTAGAATTTGTGCACCAACACTTCCCCAAGGAATGTTACAAAGGAGAAATTTTATGCGTTCCTATGTTTAGAAAATATCATTGTAAATGAAATTAAATAGGCTGTTTTACTCTGGGGGTTTGCAGTTCCTGTAATAAGCTAAGGTCCATTAAGAAAATCCTAGAAGGAGACACAGTAGTCGGTGTTTCCTAAACGTGCTTGACCATAGATTCCTTTTCTTGGGGAGCATCTCACTTGACAATTGTTTCCCAGTGCACACTTAAATAAAGCACTGCTTCACAGGGTTTCAACAGAAACATCACTAAAGCCAGAAGGTCTTGTTGCCCCGCCTGCTCCCGGCCCAGGTTAATGGTGACTGGCACCATACTGCATATAACTTGGTTCCTCTTGTACTCTGCACAGTGAAAGGACCTGGTATACCAGTTGCTCTGTTTGGTTGGATTTTACAGAGGGTAGTAAAGCACCCTGACCATACCTATGCATCTATCTGGGGAATGATTTGGGGGATTCAAAATAGGCAGCCAGCCATTCCTTGGCTGATTGTAAAAAAAAAGAAATTGCAGTGCTAATTGTTCCTAATATTAAGTTTTGATGTAAGAAAGTCCTGAAAATTTGTACTGTAATATTCCTTAAAAATTTTTTTGCTTACTATCAGTGGATTTATATATGAAGTTTTACCTTGAGTGTGTATATCTGTATGAGTAAACCCTTGGTAATAATACCATCTGAGATATACTAATCAGAGAAGATATTCTGTACTGAAGAAATTTTTTTATTTCACTAGACCAATATAAATATCTTTTTATAAAAATGGCAACTATAACTGAGATGAAAACAATTCCTTACTAACCCTCCTACACAAATAACCAGATGGTATTTTATAACAGTCATTCAATCCAGTCTGAAATTTCATATCAGAACATTGTTCCAGTGTTTTAAATTAATTCAGTTGGTTGACATTTTATCAATAACTTTGTAGACCTAAAACTTCACTTTTCAACCAGTTTGTCTTCTACAGCATAGACCCAGCCTGTGTCAGCCTTCTTTGAGAGCACCTCATGATTACAGACTAGTGACGTGCTGTGAGGCAGGAGAACCCAAGTGATCCAGGTAAGTAGGGTTTGACTAATTTTGTTCCTACTCAATTAATGAGCTCTTTGGGTATCTTCTAGCTTCAGTCTTAATCTCTGTATTTTGAGGAAGTACAAACAAATATTTAAGAACATATAAATAGGACACATCTAGGTTGTACAACTTCACGGTACTCACAAGATGCAGGGCTGATGGGAGATGTTTCTGGGCAGAGGGGTCATTAAAGGGAGGTTATTGCTTCTCTCTTCCTCTCCCTCCCTCTTCCTCTCTCTCCTTCTTCATCTCCCTTCCTCTTTCTCTCCTGCATACAAAATACCTTGTGATTAGGCTTGAGGAGAAAAATGAGGACAAGTCTTAGTGGACAGGTGAGGCGAGGCCTTTGTTAGTCATTCACAACAAGAGGAGGCCTGTCAAATAAAAAATAAATGAATGCTAATGATGAGCCAGAACATGACTATAGTTTAAAAGTTCAGGAATGGAAAGCATAAAATACATACTGATATTTGTATAGTTCATCTGATGGATGATGGGAGAAATAACTTGAAGTTTTGGTATATAAGAGCATATTATATACCTATCTATATCTATTGACCTATAGATAGATATACACACTATATATAAATGTATAGATCCATTGCATATATGTATAGAGATAACACATGAATTGCATATATGTATCTAGATATAGAGATGCATATATACATATGTACATATGAATATGTAGGTATATATACATCATTTCTACATAGTTATATATTACACATATAGATATATAAAAGTATAAACAGATAGATTAATGTACATATTGTATAGCTATATTTATATATAAAATCCACTAACAAAAAGATTATAGGGGATTGGCTAGATTGCCAGAGAAAGGATAAATAAGAGCACATTATATTTATCAAAATGCATTTCATTAGAATTATTTTCCTATTAATATAATTTTTTTGATTAAGATTTATAAATTAAGATGTGATAGTAACTGTCATGGACTCGGCTGTGTCCCTGCAAAATTCACATGTTGAAGCCCTAGTCCCCAATTCTACTTTATGTGGAAACAGAGGCCCTATGGAGGTAGTTGTGGTTAGATGCGGTTGTAAGAATAAGACCCTAATTCTAGAGGAGTAGAGTTCTTAGAAAAATAGACAGAGACACCAGAGATCCTCGCTGTCCAGGAGCATGCAGAGAGGAGCCAGGTAAGGACACAGTGGTGAGAAGGTGACTGTCTACACGCCAGACAGAGAGGTTGCACCACGGTTGGTTAACCATGAAAGTACCTTAATCTTCAACTTCCGGACTTCAGAAATGTAGGAGGATGCAATTCTCTTAAGCCACCCGGTCTGCGGTATTCTTGTACGGTGGTCTGAGCAGTACAGGAGCCATTACTCTAACATCCTTGCATATATGTATAGAGATAACACATGAATTACATATATGTATCTAGATATAGAGATTCATATATACATATATACATATGAATATATAGGTATATATACATCATTTCTACATAGTTATATATTACACGTATAGATATATAAAAGTATAAACAGATAGATTAATGTACATATTGTATAGCTATATTTATATATAAAATCCACTATATATATATATATATTTTTTTTACCTCCCCTTTCTATACCACGCCTTACTTTGCTAGGCACCTCCCCTTTGAGTTTTTCATGCAGAAGGATCACAACCAAAGTCTTCACAAAGGGCAGTAGAGTTTCACTAACTTTCCACTAAAGCTACTGTGTCTATGGATTAGTGATGCTCCTGGGAGGGCTGAGCAGCCACCCGCACAAGAAGAACATTGACCATCTTAAGAGGTCAAGGAAGACTTCTCTTCTTGGCACTTGAAAGAGTTCTTTTGCCAGAGAAAGTGATTAAACACAGCCACTCAGCTCAAGGGCACTACAGGCTGGACGGGACTTTTTAAAAGGAATGTATATAAACTACAACGTACTCACCCCATCCCCTTTAAGCAAGTCCCTCTGAGGGAACTGAGACACATTTGGGAATATTCTGTAGATAGCTCTGATACCTATTTGCTCTGGAATGCAAGGTGGAAACAAACACCAACAGGACTATTCCAGTCCACGACTAACGCTCTTCCTTCCCTCTGTGGACAGAGGCATGTTCGGCTAATGAGGACAAGTAGACGCTGGTCACATGTCACCCAGGTGTTTATCAGGGGATATGAAGCTACACATGCCCCACATTGTTGATGTTAATCTGCCCTCTCTCGTTATTTAATATTTTTGTCCCAGCTTCAATAGTCTCAATACTATCTTATGAAAGACACCTGGAACAGAATCAACTCTATCACTCTACTGATGGAATGCTTATATAATTTTATACATATATATGTATATGTATATATACACACAAATATATGTATTATATGCAAGTGTGTATGTGTGCATTTTTATGTATATATGTGTGTGTGTGTGTGTGTGTGTATATATATATATATTTTTTTTTTTACTAGAGAAGTCTTTAGAGGGGTGTAAGAAATCACGAAAACCAGGCTGAATCTAAGAATGAGTTCCATTTACAAGTTCCAACAATAACTTTGTGTGTAGGAGAGAGGGAATGCAGTTAACCTCCCTGTTCCCTGGTATTTTAATTTTTCCAGAAGCGATCATCACCATATGAGTGACCTCACGGGTGCTCTGAGCATTAATGAGACAATGTGAGAAAATTATCAAGTGCTATGGTAATGCGAATCCTAGCGCGACTTGTTTTAAGCTCCTCATGCCTCTCAAAGAAAAAAATGTGTTACATGGGAAGACCCAGTACTACAGAGGATGGGGCAGGGAAAAGTTACCGAAATAACTTCAGCAAAGGAAATGGCCAGTTTATGCAGGCATGGAGGGGATTTTACTGTGCACACTTCTGATGCCCCGTCTTTGCTTTAACATTTCACTCAGCCCTTCTGCAGGAGCAGGACTATAGTTTAATTTTGAAACTGTAGATCTATTCCAAATTCCCCTCTCCAAATGAAACAGATCTCAAATGTCTATGCCTATTTACATATACTGTAGTAAGTGCTAAAATATATGAAGGAAGGAGGGAGGGAAAGAAGGAAGGAGGGAGGAAAGAAGAGAGGGAGGAATTTTCATTTATTTTGGGTCTAGAATAAATATTATGGAGGAGAAGAGGTCATAAACAATAGAAGAGAATAAGAAATATGCCCTTAAGTGCTATGATACTCAAAATCATTTTTCTCCATTTATCAACTAATAGGTTTAGCCGCCACAGTGCCCAACACAAGGAGAGTCAAAGATGTCTAAGACATGGCCACTTACTTGAAAAAGTTTAAAATCTGTATTTGTTTGCTCAGAGAATCGGCAAACAAATATACCTATACATACATGAAATAATTGTAAATGATGAGGTATAAACATTCTGGGTTGTGACTCTATGTGCAACAGATACTCAGAGAGGGAGAGGTCACTGGGGACTGACACAGTCAGAGAAGCCTCCAGAAGGAGATGGCCCTGGAACTGGGCTCGAAGGTGAAACTGCTCAATCCCCATCTATTCCTCACATTAACCCCATAAGGTTAATCTCTCTTCACTAATGAGGAAAGAGCTCAGGCAGTTTGAGTCACCTACCGAGGTCACACAACAGTGGTCTAACTGCAGAGTTCGCTTCTTCCCACAGAAGTGTCTTTTCTGTAAGGTCTGGATTGCTGCAATAAACAATGGACTAAAAGCCAAAGCTGGCCTTCTGTGGTCTAGCCCCCGCCCCAGGTCAGCCTCCTCACCCAGCATTCCCTCATACGCCCTCTGCTTTAGCCACACCTGCGGTTTTAGGAAGCAGTTCTGGTTGGAAACATAAGGGCACACTTATATGCATTTAACGGAAAATAATTTAATGAGCACTTATTTTCAGAAAGGTAGGCAATTAGGGGAACCAAAGGGGTGATGAGGTATCCAGAGATTCGCAATAGTGAGAAACCATTCCTATAGGACTGAAGAGGCACCAGGAATGAATAGAAATCCCAGAACCTGGGGAACGTGGGAACTACAAAGCAGGTCAAGGAACAGGGGCAGTAGCTTTACACTGTGAAAACCATGGAGAGAATAAATACCCCAACCCCTCTGTCCACTTGCACTTGCCTCTCCTACCGGGCCTTCCACTAGTCAAACCTCTGGAAGACAGAAAGCAAGGGAGTCAAGTGACCCAGTCCATAGAGGTCAGCCTCCCAACCACAGATATTAGGGGTGAAAAAGATACAAGTTCTTCCCACCTTTGCAAAAACAACTGCCACCAATGACCTTCCATTGCCTGACTAATCCACACCATCCTTTAGGACTTAGTTCAAGGACCACCAACTCTGAGAAGCAGTCTGTTACCCACAGCCTGAGTGAGGAGCCCCTCCCCTGGGTAGACACACATTCTTGGTGTCTTGATCACTGACCTTGTTGTGTTGCTGGAAGGGACCCCAAGCCAGCCAGAGCCAGGAAAAATCACTGCCCTAATCCAACCGTATTCACACAGGAAGCTGATCAAATGCAGTGCTCCATGACAGGCAAATAATTACTCTTTAATATTCATTTAAACTTAAACCTAGAGAAATGTTGCCAAAATATATACTACAAGGAACTCCCATGTTTCCTTTTCCCCCCAGATTCACCAAAAAACATATTGCCATATTTGCAAATTATTTACAAATATATGTATGTAAATTTTTGTATATGCAAAATTTTACAACTATGCAAACTTTTCCCTGTATTATTTGAAAGTTAGAATGATTGTGTCCTTCTGGCCCTAAACACTTTAAAGTGTATTTACTAGGAATATGGATATTCCCTTTATATACTTAGAATATGACAATCAAAATCAGGAAATTGAACATTGATACAATGCTATTATCTAGGTCACTGTCCATTTTCAAATGTGGTCAGTTGTGCCAGTAATATTCTTTACAGCTAGCCCCTCGTCCATCCCCCAATCCAGAATCCAATGCCGGGTCGCAGATTACAATTAGTTGTCATATCTCTTTAGTCTCCTGCTGCCATTCTGTAGTTTAACCTTGACATGTCTGAAGAGTATGGACACTAATTTTGTAGACTGTCCTGCAAGATGGCTTTATCAGGTATTACCATATGATTAGATTTTGCTTCTTTACTTTTTGGCAGGAAATACCGCAGAAGTGATGCTGTGTCCTTCCCAACACCTCACTGGGGGAGGCCAGCCGGTCCTCATATTGGGGATGTGAACCCTGATCATTGGTTCAGGTGTGTCTGCTAGGTGTCTCTATTATGAAAAACTACTGTTGTAAATTTATAAATAACTATGGAAGACGTGTTGAGACTCTGTAAATTACCTGTTCTTCATCAAATTCCAACCAGATATATTTTTTTAAAAAGACAATTTACTGAGTACAGTGGGCATAAAAGGAAGAGACACTAACCTCCACTCACCCCTCTGGTGCGAAGGCTGGTCATCCTCACTGTCCAGGGATTCTCCATTTTGAATCGCAGCTCATCTGTGTTGGGCCCCGCCTACGCCTTCTTTTAGGAGAAAATTGAAGGGGGGGGGTTGACTTGAATCTCAGTAAAAAGAATGAAGAAACCCCAATAGCACCACCTTGGGATCAGGGCTCAGTCCTACTATAATTGTCCCGTCTCATTCTGTCCTCAGAAGCAGGGGGATCCCTTCCTGTCCAGCCCAACTTAAATTAAATGGACATCAGAACGGGGTGGGCTCTGCACTGGCTTATTTACCTTTAAGGTCTGAGCAATAGAAGAGTAGCCTAATTATTATTGACCCAAGTCATTTTTCTTACTTAGAAAATGATTTAATAGTATTAAGAGCTGAAGTCTGGCAAAATTGGAAACCAAAATAATCTTGTCCTCAGACCTTGAAGACTCTTACAAGGTTAATGTCTCTGCCTTTAAAAAAAATTGTATTTATAGGATTGTAAACTGGTACTTCCTTTGTAATACAATAATCACAAAGAAGGACTCTGCATCATCCGTAAAAGATTGTCTTCTATAATTTTGTCACTTTGGGAAAATTAAAAAAAATGGGTTTACACAGTAGGTTATATGCCGTGATTGACTTTTTCCCATTCAGCATAATGCTCTAAGATCCATCCAAAGCTCTGCTCTTTATCTTTACCTGCGTAGCTTCATATCTTTTAGCTCTATAGCTTCTCCATGGAAGATTGTGAACTGACTACAATACAATGACCCCAGGTTAGCTTAGACTTATATAATACCCATATAACTTAAGTTGATGAAGCAATAGAAAATTTTTCTTTTTTTAATGGGAGACAGATTTGTCTTTTAGACACTCTGTTAAAATTTAGCATCTTTTAAAGGAAGCTACAGTGTCAATTTTCTTTTCAAAAGGATTTTCTTTTCAGTGATGTAGGAGATAACAAATGGTACCCAGATTCCTGGGCTGGTATCTGGGCCGGCTGCTCATCCAGAACTTCTCTATCTTAATTACTAACCAGTAATCAACTTTCCTATAATAATTAGGAAGCCTTTCATTTTTACTTCCTGCATTTTATGACCTTTGCCAAAAAAGCCATTAATAAATTTTATTTCTCAGCTGACTTTGTGTTATGGATTGAATGTTTGTATATTCACTCCAAACTCAGCTGTTGAAAGCCCCAACCCTCAGTGTGATAGTACTTGTAGGTGTGGGTCCTTGGGAGGTAATTAGGTTTCTATAAAACCATGAGGGTGGAGCCCCTCGATGGGATTAGTGCCCTTATAAGAAAGGAAGAGATACCAGAGCTTCCTCTGTCCACCATGTGCTGGCACAGTGAGAAGGTGGCCACCAGCAAGGCAGGAAGAGGACTCCTACTAGACCCAACCATGCTGGTACCCTGATCTTGAACTTTCAACCTCTAGAAGCATGGGAAATACATTTCTTTTGTAACCCAGTATTTAGTGATGACAGTCTGAGCCAAGACATCTGCCTTTTTTACTTGTCTCCATTTTCTTCCTCTTTCTCATTGAGTCCATCTTTCCTGGATCTACCAGATTCAGTGGCTATTTGCAATGTGTTTCATTTGGACTTTCCAATTAATCCTCAGATTGCATCAGATCCCTTTGTCTGCTCTGGCGACATTCACCTTCCTTAAATGAAACAACACCTGTCTCCTCTGTTCTACCCCTCATTCATCACCTTCTTCTCAGATGCCCCGGGGGACCCCACTCTCTTGGCAATAGGCAGAGAACTTTCCGGGCACCGTGCTGTGTATCTTAAATTTGGTCCCTGAAAGTCAGTGTGCAAACAGAGAGGCGTCCAAATTGAACGGGGTGGGAGTGAGGTGACAGTAGATTAATATTCCTGGGATTTTAGAATACTGAATAGCCAGGGGCCAGGGTCCCTTCGCAGAGACAAGGCAAAGTATACACTTGATACATTTGTTTCCTTTCTGGGCACAGAACATCCTCGCTTCCCAGCCTCCTATGCATGCATCTAAGTGGGGCCATAGGACCAGTTCAGTTCAGTGATATGTTTGTGGGAGCATTTCACACCACACAGCAAAAGCCAGAGTGAGGACAGCACCTTTCGAGTCTCATTTAATGGATGCTTCTTGTTTGTGAGACAAAAATGAAATGATTGCTTCAAAGAAAAATATCCAAGAGAGTCTGCAGAGCTAGAGACCAAAGTTTAAAGAACTATTCAAACATGGCAAAGGGATTGAGAAGGTCCCCCTCCCAACCCTGTCCTGAAAGTCCTTAATGTGACATTCACCTTAACACTGTACCTGATTTTAAAACGAGCAGGTGCGTGACATATAATACAACATTTATAAATTAAGGAAGCCCACCTCTTTTAAGTAATATTCTTTAAATCTCCGTTTCTGACAGTCCAACTATTTGCACGGTAACTATAATAGGCGTATTTTTTGGAAAACAGTGAATAAAAACTGACAAGCTATCTGGGGAATCTGAATGTATAATTGATAGGGGCATAAATTAATATGATTAGGCCTTGATTGGGTGCAGAGGCTGCCAAGGCTACAAAAGGGGTCTGGGATGAGACAGAGCTGTTGGTACAGCACTGATAGACATCAATATGTAATGTGGATTATCTCAAGCTTTCTCATGTGGTCTGCTTATGACAGCACTGAGCCTAATTGAAATTTTTATCTTTTTGTTGCATACAGACAGGTTTTGGCTGATCACTTCTTTTGGAAAGAGGGCACAAACCAGGTGATAAAAAAAAAAAATCAAGGTTTTCAGTGAAGGTCTTAATACAATCATTCCATGGAGGTTTTAGAAATGAGTGCTCTGCAAAGCCACTTGCCACTTTGGAGACCTTGACTTCTGGAAATTACTTTGCACTCTGATTATTTTTCTTTTTTTGCACATTAAACAGGTATGTCCAAGCCAAAAGTAACAAAGACACAGTCACTTTTGTGGAAATTATTGGGTTCTTCACAAAATCATGGTTCATAGTTCAGCCTTTTTTGTATGTGTGTGACTGTATACAGCCATTTCTTAGTGATGATGATATAATGCATCATTGCAGAATAACATCTTTATTTCTATAAGCAACAAAATCAAAATCATTTTTCCTTCCTTTCCAAACAACAGCAGAATCACATGCTTCAGTTAAATAGTGCCATCCCTGCTCACCGGCGGTTTTGCCTATGTACCATTTCCCATTGCGTGTTTTGGGTTGTAATTCTATGATCAAACATAGGAGGCTGGAGTTGCACTAGTTACAAAATGACATGTTAAGTTTCAGAGACCCGGGCACACCTGCTGTCTTCCAGATCTTCATCATTTTACGGCATATAACATTTTAGCCACATTTTACATCTGCCCTTGGCAGTAATAAGTGGAAAGTGGAAAACAAGCTGAGTATGATCTGGGAGAACATTTGTGTACTGCTACCAGAAAGGTCACGTGTTTTATGTACTTGGTGATAAAAATGAGTGTTGCTATCTAGGGACTGGACAATGAAAACCAATGGGGCGTCGGAACGTTCTTGGTGACCTCACAAAGCAATTTACAGTCCCTTTACCACCCCTAATAGGATGTTGTGATAAAAATGATCTTTTAATTAAATGTAACAGGCACCCTCGGCACCCTCACTAGGGTGTCTCCAGTGCCGGGCAGTTAACATTTTCAACGGTGCACCTTGAGCCGTCAGCAACGTTGGGTGGGTGAAATACATGTACTGCTCCTCTCGAGCACTTTCAAAGCTATGGTCTCTGCTGCTGTGTGTACCCAAGAGACTGAGGGCAAAAAGTGAGCAGTCAGAAGAGTCTCTCCAGCAGAGCAGCAGTAAAGCATCCCGCCACGCCAGCTGTTCTAAGAAGAGAACAGGGACTATCACTTACGGTTGTCCTCAGGTCTGATAAATGCTGATAACCATGTGACAATCACCCTAATCGAGATATAGAATATTTCCACGATCTTACTTTTCCTTTTAGTTGACCCCTACCCCCTCCCTGGGGCTCCCAGATATCTCTGACCTGCTTTCTACAACTATAATGTTAACTATTTGAGAATTTTATGTAAGTGCAAATATGTTTTTTTTTAATAAATGGTTTCTTTCAATTCATAAAATACTTTCAAGATTCACATGCATGTGTAGTTTGTTCTTTTTTATTGCTGAATAGTATTGTCTTGTGTGGATGCATATACACCTTTTGTTGATGTGTTTACCAGTTGATAGTCTTCTGGGTTCTTTTCCATCTTTGGCTATTAAAAACAAAGCTGTCATGAATATTCATGCACAACTCTTTGTACAAGACATATATTTTATTCTTCTCAGGTAAGTATTTAGAAGTGGAAAGGCTGAACTATAAGGGAAATATATGTATTTAACTTTAATAGAAACTGCCAAAGTTCTTTTGCAAAGTGGCTATCCCATATTGTGTTCCTACCAATAACATCAGAGAGTTCTACTTGCTCTGCATTGTTGTCAACACTTGGTATTTTCAGACATTATGATTTCAGCCACCCTAGCAGGTATGTAATGGTATTTCATTGTGGTTTTAATTTTTGTTTCCTTAGTCCTAAGGAAATAAGTACTCTTGACTAATAATATTTTAGTAGCTTATTGACTGTATATATTCTTTGGTGAGTTGTCTGTTCAAACATTTTGTCCCGTTTTAAATCAAGTTGTTTCCCTTCCTATTATTTAATTAATACAGTTCTTTATATCTTTCAGTCAATGGTTGGGGGGAATATTTATGCCATCTAAGGCCAAAGGACATGGGCATATCTAGGTCAAAGTAAAATGTGGGTTCAAGGCTGAAACATAGATAAGTTAGAGGTGGTATTTTAAAAACTATCTGCATCAAAGAGTTATTCAAGCAGCTGACATTAAAAAGTCAAGTAAAGAGTCAGAGACCAAGAATGCAGATATATGGAAATCCACTAAAATGAATCGAATAGTTAAAACATTCTTTTGCCCATGTATAGCTAGCTGGTAACTTCCCTCCCACTCTGGGAGAAGACAATTCTGGATTGTTAAAGGACTCGGTCCTCGCTAAGGGAGATAAGAGAAGACAGATGGTATGGATTGAAGTGTAGGCTTGGGGACCAGACATCATTTTTTTTTACCAGAGACAGTGTCTGGAAATCATTTTATGTATTTAATAAATTTTTAACAAATGTTTGAGTGCCCGTTATGTTCCAAACATTGTGTTAAGTGTTTGATGTAAAATGGGGATGAAAAGAAAAAACTACAATAGTGATAACAAAAGGTAAGACTGATGTTCTTAAGGTCCTTATAGCCTTGTCCTTTGACTTACTTAATTTTTTATTCATTTCAAATGTTACTATGTTAATTATGATAATTAACATTGATAATTAAATAATTATAAATAAGTCAATGATTAATAATCTTCATTAAACTCTTATGATGTACATGTCCACTCAATTATTTAGCCACCTTTTTTTTTAAGCAAAAGATACATTTTGGTCACTGTTTCTGGTGCTGAGGTTAATGTTGGAGTCTCTTTGTGAACTAATGCTCTAAAATATTCTTTTGAGCTCATTCTCAATATAAGCACAATGTTATATTATTTGGTGAAAATGTTCATTTTCAAGAGCTCTTTATTCCAAAAAGCTCCAGACAATTACACATTCATGGGTTTTCTTAAGTGCTATCAGTTACATAGCCTCCACACCATATTTCAACATGAGGTTAATTGCAGCTAAAGAAAAGTTTATGATTAGTCCAGACAGGTATTTTTCTTCATTGTCTAACACCATAAATCCATTAAATTCCTATCCATCTTGTCATCTTCTCCTTGAAGACTTGGTTATATGACCTGCAATGAGAGTTCAGTTTCGTGATTATAATTGTGATTGGCAGAGAGCTTTCAGAGTTGCAATAAATTTTGCCACGGACAGAGAGGGATTTTATACCAACCCAATTCCATCGTGAAATCTGAATTTTTTTTTAACTCTCTTATTCCTGTTGAATGGTGTCATTTGGAAGACAGAACCATAACAGGCTTCTGGCTTTCATAATTATAGCAATTTGCTTGGAGGATCAAGTTTGATACATGCCTTTTCTTTTTATTCTTTGGGACTGATGCACACCACTATCTTTATCCTGTGTTCTGGAATTTTCCTGCCTCCTATATCTGTGTCTGTTCTTTTCAAATTGTTTCCATAGACTGCAGATAATCCTGGGATGTAAGGGAGGTGGCAGGAATCTTGCCAGTGGAAGTGGACACCACATTTTCCTCTGCTCTGTTTCTTTCTGAAGAAGCCAATTTCAGGGACTCTCTACTGGATGTAAATACACGTGCACGTGCATGTGTATATAAACAAGCAGGCCATATGCCCATGATACATGTATTCCTCCTTGAAATTTCAGTTGTTGACATGCTGGAAAAATTGGGTACATAAATTATTTCTGCCCCCAGGCACTTTAACTTGAATGGCCAGCACTTGCTCCACTGGCCACCATAGGTCTCCCCGTCCTTGGCAGCATTGCAAGGGTAATATTTTTAACATGGTTGAACAGCTTTTGGAAATCTTCTCCAATGTATTATAAGCATGAACAAGCCTTTCTTCAACATCAGGGTTGCATGTCTTCCCTTCACATTTATTTCTACACAACAAAAATATTTATTGGGGCCATTATGAGAAAAATCTCCCTCTCCATAAATGTTTGTTTCCCCTCTGTCCCTTTTATAGGATCGTGAAGAAATGATGGCGGGTCTTGTTGGGGTGGCTGTGTGTGTACCTTTGAAGGTGAATCTCCCTATCACTCTTTCACTGAACCATCTCCACAAAGTCTTTTTTAAACAAGTCAGCAGGTTGTCTTTGAAGTAGGAAATGAGCTAAATAACAAGAGAGGCAATAATCAGGACTCAGGAATGTAAAGAAACGATGGGGTATTCTCTGTACCAGTATTGGCACATCATTTTTTTTTAAATTTATTTATTAGATGCCTGGATGTCACTAAAATGTATCTAGGATCTAGCATATTAACTGATTATCCTCTGGCTGTCTAGAACTGGTTTAAATTATGGAATTCAGACAAACCCATGTTCAGATATTGGTTAATTTTTCAAAAGTTTTGTGAGGATAGACATAGCTGATAGAAACATAATCTGACCTGTGGCCTAATGTGTCTATTGTCCCAGTTCCTTGGTTCATAATTAGAATGAAATTCAGTGTCCATTTGAATCCTGTTTGTGTAAAGAACTGTTATTGAAAATTTCGTGAGGTCTACGGTGATGGCTGGATAATACAAGGATGTGTGATGTTGTGCCCCTACAGAGGCGACGTAGAGAAGTACAGCTGACAGCCACGCAGCCAATCCCTGGTCTCCCTTTGGGGGGCCAGGCACCCATCCTTCTTCTACATGACTTGTTCATGACTTCCTGGTAAGGCAGGCAATAGACATTTCCCTATTAAGTTCTCTACCAAGACTTCACATAACTGCCAAACAGTCTGAAGGGGAGCTGGGTGAGTGGCTTCACAGGACAAAAATACATCATTCTGGTTATGATTTTCTGAGTGAATTTGGGGCACACACCCCCCTCCAATCCTCATGTCCACAGTCACATGCCATCAAGCTCAGTGAGGGAGCAGACAATCTAAGCACAGTACCCGGGATATGTTTCGCAGAAAGCCCGTGACCGTGGCAGCCTCTGTGGAAGCCATAGAGACCCAATGACCAACTTCTGTCTTCAAAACATGGCTGAGGGAGGATGAAAACAGAGGTCAATGCTGTTCCCCTTGGGCTCAAACACTCATCACCACGGCAGGGAAGGGGCGCGGGCAGAGATCAAGGACAACCATGGGGCTCACCTTGGGCGCCTTCATTCACTCAGGGTTCACACACCTGCTCTGCTTGTTGCTCAGTCCTGAGAGCAGTTACTTTGGACATTTTTTCCCTCTTTATCATATTTTTCAGCAGGAGGGAAGGTCCAGACTAGTTTCCATGTCATGGCTGGAACCAGAAATCCAGATCTATTTTTAAGAGATAATAGTGCAATGAGCTAGTTTTTCTGGGTATTAATAGAATAGTAGAAGACCCGTAGATATGTTCTTATGGAAGAATATTGTTTCCCCTAGCATCCATCCCTCCACAGATTTTGAAAAACTTAATTTGTTCATTAGAGAACAGTAATCAAAGGCTGCAGTACTAGATTGTATAGCCCCACCTGGAGGGGGAAAAATGGTCCTTGTATAGATAGAAATCAATGGCTGATTCCTGAGTTTAAAATACAGTCTTCGTTATGTTGTATTCTCCCAAAATGTCTATGTTAAAGTCCTCACCTCTAATACCTTAGACTAGAAGTGGTCGATGTGAAGACTGGGAGTTACAAGAACTAGTGATGGTTAAATGAGGTCATACGGGTGGATCCTAATGCTGCATGGTTAGCTATTTCAGTCTTTTCTGCTGCAGGGATCTTAACGGGACTGTATCAATGATTCATCTTGGTAAGATTTGTGTTTTTTTTGTTTGTTTTTGCAGTGTATGGAAAAGACATGCTCTCTCTGTGTGAGGATGGTCACCACTGCAGAATGGTACCACAATGTAAATTGCTAATAATTTTCCTCTGATAAGGGATTAGGTTGGAAACAAAGAACTGGGGACAGAGGAGTAGGGAAAATGTTCAGATTATTTTTTCTTTTCTTATCCAGTGATAATGAAAAGAGTTTTCTGTATTCTCCTGATGTGAGGACAAAGGGTCAAATTAACAAAGCTGTGAATGATATGAACAGCATTTTCAGATACGTCTTCACATGCCACCAGTGAGCTGAGGAAGCCCAAGTGACTTATGTTGCCTTTTCAAGGTATAGCTGACATTTCTTTAATGTTCAAAGTTAAAAAAAAAAAAAAAAAAAAAACCCCAATAAACCGTGTTCAGGCATGCCAGCCGGCATGGACAGGCAACTTACTGGGAATACGAGCTGGAGTGTTTGGAATGTCACCATTTCTGTGGCTTCTCTTTCAGTTTCCATTCTTTATAGGACATTTTCATGGCTCAATTACCAGACCAATTATAGTTTTCTCTTTTTACTTGTTCTGTTTTATTGTCACTCGGGACAGGGGGAAAAAGAAAACGTTGGTGACAGTCATCTCATTTATGGAAGGCTTTCAACATCGCTGATTAGAATGCTCTTCAGCTTGTCAACTTGCCAATGACAGCCTATAAAAACAGCTTTTCAGATGACAATCTTCATGGCCATGGAGCCATTTCTCACTAATGGAAATACACAAATGTGAGCTGACTCTCTGAGTGAAGAACAAGAAGTCTCCCTTCAGGAGCGGGTCTCAGACCCGTTGTTTCTTTTTTTTAGAGATGTCCGTCTTTGGCTTTGGAGAATGGAGCGTTTTCCTGGATGTAATGGAAAAGTAACAAATATCCAAAGTTCTTAGCACAGACTGTAAAATGAGAGTTCGAAAATCGGGGTTTTTAATACTGTTTTAGTGTCTGAATTTGATTGCGGTACAGTTAAGCATACTGAATTTATTCTGAAAGAGACTTGACATGTTAAAAAATATATGTAAATATCCTAGTGAATTCAAGATTGTGGACAGGTATAGCATGAGTGAATTCAGAGCTCAGAAGCATAGAACTGGGGAGAAGTGCAGTCAGTAGCGTGCAGAGAGGAAAAGATTTACACGAGGCTGGAAAGAGAAGTATCAGGAACCACCAAGTGAATACTGAGATCGTGACTTCTTAGGATCTGATGGTAACAGAATAAACCCACGTTTAGAAGTCTCTGCAAAATGTATTTTCATTGTTAGAGACATTCCATGTTGTCTGAGTAGCCATTTATATTTAAGGCGTGACTTATAGTTGGCAGGCTAGTTATACCTTTTCATAAAAGCATGGACCACTTGCCTTTTTCACCTGCAGATTTAGTCCTCTCTCAGGCTTTTAGGACCATCCTAATGTCTCAATGTCCCATTCCTATAAGTGGAAAAGGTCAGTAAGGTTCCATATCTTGGACTGGATCTGGGGCTTGGCTCACAATGGGTTAGCCATGGCAAGAATGTACAAGGTGGTAAAGGATTAAGGAGAGTCAATGGAGGAGCCCTCACCTTGGGTGAAGGATTGAAATGCAGAGGGAGAGAAGAAAAGTCAAAAATAAGGTACAGAGACAAGAGATAGGCAGTGGGGAGTGGGGCTAGAATGTCAAGAAGAGTTGAATGTCACAGAGCTCTTTGAATAGAGCTGCATCACTCTTACGGGTACATGGTGGATGGATCTGTTTGAGTGACTTATCCTTTAAAGGTCAGGAAAGACAGTGTCTGAGATTCCACCATTAGCAAGCTTTCTGCCAAGCCTGGCTATGAATGCCCCCCCCCATCCTCCTAATCATATGATTGGGCATCTGGTTCTTCCTGATGTCAGCCCTGCCTCAGTTTTAGCTGGGCGTCTGGGAACTTGCAACCAGAAACATTCCTACTACCATCTTGCTTGCTTTCTTCCTTAGTTCTGCCTGGTGTTTTGATCTGTGTCTGCTTCCTGGACTAGATGCTTTTCTGGACCAGGACCTGTCTGTCATCTGTAAACGCACCCCTCAGATACAGTGCTCTTCCTACTGAAGAGGACACTTGCTCAGATGCATACATTTCGGGAAGAGTAGGTATTCTAGGCGTCCACTCACTGATATGGATTCTGGGTAGCAGGAAGGTGCTAAGGCCCCCTTGAAATATTTCTCACCAAATTGACAATTGATGCCATAATTTTAGAAGCCAGACATTTATCCATTAAAATGTGACTCCTATGGAAGCATTAATTAGCATGCCTATATACAATAGCTCAATGGGATTGAAGATTCCAAGAAAGACATGTTCATAGAGGAAAGAGCAAACCGTAAACTGGTTACCTAATGCCAAAATATTGGAGGAAGTAAAAAAAATTTCAGAGGATGATTTCACTGTTTTGCTAACAATGGACTCTGAATGTTCTAGTTCATTAAACTGTAACAGTTTGCCACAGAAAACCAAGCAAGCAGGCAAATGAAACTGAGCCCCACATCTTGTAGTCTCATACAATGCTCTGGATAATAAAATGTTAACACAGATTGTCAAGCACTGGGTTTTGAGCTTATTTTCCTGATAGAAAATGATATCTCTAAAGGGCTTTTAATATAAAATATGGGGATTTGAACAATGCACTCTTAGGAGTAAAAATGTGTTGCTTATTCTCTTATGAAAGAGAATAGGGTATGTTACCTACAGACAAACATATTTTCTAGAATTTCTCCCCTTTATGGTTTCTTCCCTCTCTCTTTTGTCTCTCCCTCCCTCCTTCCCTCCCTCCCTCCCTCCTTCCTTCCTTCTTTTTTCCTTTTTATTTATTTTTTGAGAGAGAAATAGGGAGAGAGAATGGGGAGGAGAGAGAATGAGGAGGAGAAAGAGAGTGGGGAGGAGAGAGAGTGGGGAGGAGAGAGAGTGGGAAGAGGAGAGAGTGGGGAGGAGAGAGTGGGGGAGGAGAGAGAGTGGGGAGGAGAGAGAGTGGGGAGGAGAGAGAATGGGGAGGAGAGAGAGTGGGGAGGAGAGAGAGTGGGGAGAGGAGAGAATGGGGAGGAGAGAGAGTGGGGGAGGAGAGAGAGTGGGGAGGAGAGAGTGGAGGGGAGAGAGAGTGGGAGAGGAGAGAATGGGGAGGAGAGAGAGTGGGGAGGAGAGAGAGTGGGGAGAAGAGAGAATGGGGAGGAGAGAGTGGAGAGGAGAGAGAGTGGGGAGAGGAGAGAATGGGGAGGAGAGAGAGTGGGGAGAGGAGAGAACGGGAGGAGAGAGAATGGAGAGAGTGGGGAGGAGAGAGAATGGAGAGGAGAGAGAGTGGAGAGGAGAGAGAGTGGGGAGGAGAGAGAGTGGGGAGGAGAGAGAGTGGGGAGGAGAGAGAGTGGGAAGAGGAGAGAGTGGGGAGGAGAGAGTGGGGGAGGAGAGAGAGTGGGGAGGAGAGAGAGTGGGGAGGAGAGAGAATGGGGAGGAGAGAGAGTGGGGAGGAGAGAGAGTGGGGAGAGGAGAGAATGGGGAGGAGAGAGAGTGGGGGAGGAGAGAGAGTGGGGAGGAGAGAGTGGAGGGGAGAGAGAGTGGGAGAGGAGAGAATAGGGAGGAGAGAGAGTGGGGAGGAGAGAGAGTGGGGAGGAGAGAGAATGGGGAGGAGAGAGTGGAGAGGAGAGAGAGTGGGGAGAGGAGAGAATGGGGAGGAGAGAGAGTGGGGAGAGGAGAGAACGGGAGGAGAGAGAATGGAGAGAGTGGGGAGGAGAGAGAATGGAGAGGAGAGAGAGTGGAGAGGAGAGAGAGTGGGAAGGAGAGAGAGTGGGGAGGAGAGAGAATGGGGAGGAGAGAGAATGGAGAGGAGAGAGAGTGGGGAGGAGAGAGAGTGGGGGAGGAGAGAGAGTGGGGAGGAGAGAGAATGGGGAGGAGAGAGAGTGGGGAGGAGAGAGAATGGAGAGAGAGAGAATGGGAAGGAGAGAGTGGGGAGGAGAGAGAATGGGGAGGAGAGAGATGAGAAACATCAACTTGTAGTTGCTTTAATTTAGTTGTTATTGATTGCTTCTCATACATGCCTTGACCATGGAGCTCAAGCTGAGCCAGTGACCCCTTGCTCAAGCCAGTGACCTTGGGATCATGCTGATGATCCCATGCTCAAACTGACAAGCCCGTGCTCAGGCCAGGAATCCCAGGGTTTTGAACTGGGGCCCTCAGTTTCCTGGCTTGACGCCCTATCCACTGTACTACCACTGGTCAGGTTCCTGTTTCTTTACATATATTATGTCTCCTTCCAGAAATGCACTCTAGTTCATATCTTTTCTCATCAAAGTTCTACTCAATATTCATTTCTGATAGTAAGAGTACTCTACAGTAGGTAGTGCATATTTCCCATTTGTTCTGAGCATGTTCTAGACCTTGAGTGTATATAACAGTCCTTGTAATGAAATCAGCTTGTTTGGAAATTGGACAAATAGTTTGAAAACCAGCAGGAAACTTTTCAAGTATGGAAAATAATCTGATTCAGGGATTGAAACAAATGATGACATTAATGTAAAAGTCTTTTTTTTTTCAGTCAAAACAATTGACTTAATTAATGAACACTTTATTGAGTTGACATACTGAGCTCAAAGGAATGACAATAAAAAAGCTTTTATTTGGTTTCAGATCAATTATATTAATTTAATTGGTTTTAAACCCATTATTTCTGAACTCAATACTTTAAAAGGATTGACTTCATCATTTTTAAATCGTAAATAAATCTCCTGTTTTCTAAGCAATAAATAAAGCTTCTGTACTTTGAAAGGTTATGCCTCTTAATTTGCAAATGAGCCATTTTCTGCCTTTTGATTATAGCTTATTTCCAGGTTATATTACATTGCAACAAATCATATTTCAATAAAATCTCCCTTTACAATCAGAAACATTTTATTATTATTATTATTAATAAAGGCGAGCGCTTTACAAAAGTAATGTATCACCTGAGATGTTGGGCAGGCTTATATTTTTATTTATTTAATTTTGATTTTTCTTTTTTAATTCAATTTATTGGGGTGACACTGGTTCACAAAACCATACAGATTTTCTTGCCCTGGCCAGTTGGCTCTGTGGTAGAGCATTGGCCCAGTGTGTGGAAGTCCCGGGTTCGATTTCCGGCCAGGGCACACAGGAGAAGCACCCATCTGCTTCTCCACCCCTCCCCCTCTCATTTCTATCTCTATTCCTCTCCCTCAGCCAAGGCTCCATTGGAGTAAAGTTGGCCCTGGCACTGAGAATGGCTTCATGGCCTCCACATCAGATGCTAGAATGGCTTCGGTTGCAGCAGAACAATGGCTCTGATGGGCAGAGCATCATCCCCTGGTGGGCATGCCAGGTGGATCCTGGTTGGGTGCATGCAGGAGTCTGTCTCTCTGCTTCCTCACTTCTAACTTCAGGGGGAAAAAAAAAAGCCATACAGATTTTAAGTGCACAGCGCCTTGTGCACCCATCGCTCATGCAAAGTCTCTTTCTGTCCCCTTTTACTCTCCCCTTTGCCCACCTCCACCTTCCCCCAACCCCTTTCCTTCTGGTCATCATCACACTGTTGTGTAAATCTATGTGTTTTATATATATGTGTGCCTTTTTTTTTTTTTTTGCTTATATCCCTTCACTTCCTTTCATCTAGCCCCCAACACCCTCCCCTCTAACAGATGTCAGACTGTTCTATGTATCCATGCTTCTGAGGTAGGCTGGTATTTTTATATATAAATATATTTTGAAGAGCCAAAGACTGTTAACTCTTATTTTCCTCTATTTAAAATAACATTTGATGTAGCAAAATTCTACTACAAGAAAAGTTTGATCCCTAGAGAACTTTGAAAAAGTGGCTTACCTGCATTTATTTATAGTTCTTCCAAAAGCTATAATAAAAATGGTCCTTCAGCGAAAGGCATGTCTGAAAAAGAATAAATGAAAGCCAATAACTGAAAACTATAAAATAATTGCTCTGGTGATTTATACAGATTAAATATAGATAAAAGATCAAATGCCTTTTCATTTTTAATTAAATTTTGTTTTGTGAATAAATAGGCACACCAGAATGTTTAGATAGATAACTGTTTGCAAGACCTATAATCTTTCTGAACTACTCACCACTGTTTTTAGGACCTAACCCTAATGAAAAAAACCTTTTTTATTTCTAAGAGAAACATGTTAAATGATTAAAAATCTCTGTGTGTCTTCTATAGGTTAACACTCAATGTTGACAGATACTCATCTCCGCACCTTGGCATCACCCAAATTTTTCTACAGCAGGTCATGTGATCAGATTTGCATCTGTGTAGACTACATGAATTACTTATTTTTTTTTTAGGTGAAGGAGCCCTGTTTCTTTTTTTTTTTTTTTTTAAATAATTTTATTTTTTTAATGGGGTGACATCAATAAATCAGGATACATATATTCAAAGATAACAAGACCAGGGTATCTTGTTCAATTATGATGCATACCCGTCACCCAAAGTCAGATTGTCCTCTGTCACCTTCTATCTTGTTTTCTTTGTGCCCCTCCCCCTCCCCATTTCCCTCTCCCATTCCCCCTCCCCCCCGTAACCACCACACTCTTATTAATGTCTCTTAGTTTCACTTTTATGTCCCACCTACATATGGAATAATGCAGTTCCTGGTTTTTTCTGATTTACTTATTTCGCTTCGTATCATGTTATCTAGATCCCACCATTTTGCTGTAAATGTTCCGATGTCATCATTTCTTATGGCTGAGTAGTATTCCATAGTGTATATGTGCCACATCTTCTTTATCCAGTCATCTATTGACGGGCTTTTTGGTTGTTTCCATGTCCTGGCCACTGTGAACAATGCTGCAATAAACATGGGGCTGCATGTGTCTTTACGTATCAATGTTTCTGAGTTTTTGGGGTATATACCCAGTAGAGGGATTGCTGGGTCATAAGGTAGTTCTATTTTCAGTTTTTTGAGGAACCACCATACTTTCTTCCATAATGGTTGTACTACTTTACATTCCCACCAACAGTGTATGAGGGTTCCTTTTTCTCCACAGCCTCTCCAACATTTGCTATTACCTGTCTTGCTAATAATAGCTAATCGAACAGGTGTGAGGTGGTATCTCATTGCTGTTTTGATTTGCATTTCTCTAATAACTAAAGAAGATGAGCATCTTTTCATATATCTGTTGGCCATTTGTATTTCTTCCTGGGAGAAGTGTCTGTTCATATCCTCTTCCCATTTTTTTATGGGATTGTTTGTTTGTTTGTTGTTGAGTTTTATGAGTTCTTTGTATATTTTGGATATTAGGCCCTTATCTGAGCTGTTGTTTGAAAATATCATTTCCCATTTAGTTGGCTTTCTATTTATTTTGTTATCAGTTTCTCTTGCTGAGCAAAAACTTCTTAGTCTGATGTAGTCCCATTCATTAATTTTTGCCTTCACTTCTCTTGCCATTGGAGTCAAATTCATAAAATGCTCTTTAAAACCCAGGTCCATGAGTTGAGTACCTATGTCTTCTTCTATGTACTTAATTGTTTCAGGTCTTATGTTTAGATCTTTGATCCATTTTGAGTTAATTTTAGTACAGGGGGACAAACTGTAGTCCAGTTTCATTCTTTTGCATGTGGCTTTCCAGTTTTCCCAGCACCATTTATTGAAGAGGCTTTCTTTTCTCCATTGTGTGTTGTTGGCCCCTTTATCAAAAATTATTTGACTATATATATATGTGGTTTTATTTCTGGACTTTCTATTCTGTTCCATTGGTCTGGGTGTCTATTTTTCTGCTAATACCATGCTGTTTTGATTGTCGTGGCCCTATAATAGAGTTTGAAGTCAGGTATTGTAATGCCCCCAGCTTCATTCTTTTTCTTTAGGATTGCTTTGGCTATTCGGGGTTTTTTATAGTTCCATATAAATCTGATGATTTTTTGCTCTATTTCTTTAAAAATGTCATTGGAAGTTTGATGGGAATTGCATTAAATTTGTATATTGCTTTGGGTAATATAGCCATCTTGATTATATTTATTCTTCCTAGCCAAGAACAAGGTATATTCTTCCATCTCATTATATCTTTTTCAATTTCCCTTAACAATGGTTTATAGTTTTCATTATATAAGTCCTTTACATTCTTTGTTATGTTTATTCCTAAGTATTTTATTTTTTTTGTTGCAATCGTGAAGGGGATTATTCTTTTGAGTTCCTTCTCAGTTGTTTCATTGTTGGCATATAGAAAGGCTATTGACTTCTGTATGTTAATTTGGTATCCTGCGACCTTACTGTATTGGCTTATTGTTTCTAGTAGTCTTTTTGTGGATTCTTTGGGGTTTTCGATGTATAGGATCATATCATCTGCAAAAAGTGATACCTTTACTTCTTCTTTTCCGATATGGATGCCTTTTATTTCTTTGTCTTGTCTGATTGCTGTGGCGAGAACCTCTAGTACCACATTAAATAAGAGTGGAGAGAGTGGACAACCCTGTCTTGTTCCTGATTTAAGGGGGAAAGCCTTCAGTTTAGTGCCATTTAATATGATGTTAGCTGATGGTTTATCATATATGGCCTTTATCATGTTGAGATCTTTTCCTTCTATACCCATTTTGTTGAGAGTCTTAAACATAAAATTGTGTTGTATTTTATCGAAAGCCTTTTCTGCATCTATTGATAAGATCATGTGGTTTTTGTTCTTTGTTTTGTTGATATGGTGTATTACGTTAACCGTTTTATGTATGTTGAACCATCCTTGAGATTCTGGGATGAATCCCACTTGATCATGATGTATTATTTTTTTAATATGTTGTTGTATTCGATTTGCTAGTATTTTGTTTAGTATTTTAGCATCTGTATTCATTAGAGATATTGGTCTGTAGTTTTCTTTTTTTGTGCCATCCTTGCCTGGTTTTGGTATGAGGGTTATGTTGGCCTCATAAAATGTGTTTGGAAGTATTGCTTCTTCTTCAATTTTTTGGAAGACTTTGGGTAGAATAGGAACCAAGTCTTCTTTGAATGTTTGATAAAATTCGGTGGTATAGCCGTCAGGGCCTGGACTTTTATTTTTGGGGAGGTTTTTAATGGTTTTTTCTATTTCTTCTCTACTGATAGGTCTGTTTAGGCTTTCTGCTTCTTCTTGACTCAGTCTAGGAAGGTTGTATTGTTCTAGGAATTTATCCATTTCTTCTAGGTTGTTGAATTTAGTGGCATAAAGTTTTTCATAGTATTCTACAATAATCCTTTGTATATCTATGGTGTCCGTGGTGATTTCTCCTCTTTCATTTTGGATTTTGTTTATATGAGTTCTTTCTCTTTTTTCCTTGGTAAGTCTTGCCAAGGGTTTGTCAATTTTATTGATCTTTTCAAAGAACCAGCTCCTTGTTCTATTAATTTTTTCTATAGTTTTTCTGTTCTCTAATTCATTTATTTCTGCTCTGATTTTTATTATCTCCTTTCTTCGGCTGGTTTTGGGTTGTCTTTGTTCTTCTTTTTCTAGTTCCTTAAGGTGGGAAGTTAAGTGGTTCACTTGGGCTCTCTCTTGTTTGTTCATATAGGCCTGAAGTGATATGAACTTCCCTCTTATCACTGCTTTTGCTGCATCCCATAGATTCTGATATGTCGTATTGTCATTTTCATTAGTCTGTATAAATCTTTTGATCTCTGCACTTATTTCTTCTTTGACCCATTCATTTTTTAAAAGTATGTTGTTTAGTTTCCACATTTTTGTGGGATTTTTTTCCTCTTTTTTGCAGTTGAATTCTAGTTTCAAGGCTTTATGATCAGAAAATATGCTTGGTACAACTTCAATTTTTCTGAATTTGCTGATGTTGTTTTTGTGGCCCAACATATGGTCAATTCTTGAGAATGATCCATGTACACTGGAGAAAAATGTATACTCAGTCACTTTGGGATGAAATGTCCTGTAGATGTCTATCATATCCAGGTGCTCTAGTGTTTTGTTTAAGGCCACTATGTCTTTGTTGATTCTCTGTTTGGATGACCGATCTAGAGCCGTCAGCGGTGTATTGAGGTCTCCAAGTATGATTGTATTTTTGTCAGTTTTTGTTTTAAGGTCAATAAGTAGCTGTCTTATATATTTTGGTGCTCCTTGGTTTGGTGCATATATATTAAGAATTGTTATGTCTTCTTGATTCAGTGTCCCCTTAGCCATTATGAAATGGCCATTTTTATCTCTGAGTACTTTTCCTGTCTTGTAGTCAGCATTATCTGATATGAGTATTGCTACACCTGCTTTTTTTTGGATGTTATTTGCTTGGAGTATTGTTTTCCAGCCTTTCACTTTGAATTTGTTTTTATCCTTGTTACTTAGATGAGTTTCCTGTAGGCAGCATATAGTTGGATTTTCTTTTTTAATCCATTCTGCTACTCTGTGCCTTTTTATTGGTGAGTTTATCCATTTACATTTAGTGTAATTATTGATACTTGTGAGTTCCCTATTGCCATTTTATATCTTGCTTTCTGTTAGTTTTGTGTCTTGTTTGATCCTTCTCTTTTGTTTTTCTATCTTTTGTTTTTATTTGGTTGTATTCCATACATCTTTCCTCTGTTGCTATCTTTTTTATCTCATGTGCTTCTGTGGTGGTTTTTTCAATGGTGGTTACCTTTGAGTAATGAAAAGGGTCCCTACCCTGTTCATTGTAGCGCACTATTTTGTGAGTACTTTTGCACTCCATCGTACTTTGCTACTGTTAATCTCCATCTTCTCCCCCTCTTTCTTTTTGTTGTTGTCACAGTTTAAATTTGGTTTTATTGTGTTCTTCTTGGAGCTTTTACTTGTGGCTCTGTTTTTTTTTGTTCTTTGTATCTGATTGGAGAACCCCGTTTAGTAATTCCTGGAGTGGGGGTTTTCTGATGATAAATTCCCTCATCTTTTTTGTATCTGTGAATGTTTTTATTTCTCCTTCATATTTGAAGGATAGCTTTGATGGGTATAGTATTCGTGGCTGAAAGTTTCTCTCTTTCAGGACTTTAAATATTGGGGTCCACTCTCTTCTAGCTTGTAGAGTTTCTGCTGAGAAATCTGATGATAATCTAATGGACCTTCCTTTATATGTTGTATTCTTCTTTTCCCTGGCTGCCTTGAGAATTTTTTCTTTGCTGTTGGTTTGTGTCAATTTCATTATGATATGCCTTGGAGTAGGTTTGTTGGGGTTAAGAAAACTCGGTGTTCTGTTTGCTTCTTGAATTTCAGGCTTTAGTTCTTTCCACAGGCTTGGGAAGTTCTCATCTATTATTTGTTTGAGTATGTTCTCCATTCCATTTTCTCTCTCTTCTCCCTCTGATATACCTATTATTCTTATGTTATTCTTTTTGATGGAGTCCGATAATTCTTGTAGGGTTATCTCATTTTTTTTAATTTTTGAGTCTCTTTCTTCTTCTCTCTGTTGTGCCTCAAGTTGCTTGTCTTCTATTTCACTAATCCTCTCTTCTATCTGACCTGTTCTGTTAGCTAAGCTTGTTACTTCGTTTTTCAGCTCGTGAATTGAGTTTTTCATCTCTGTTTGATTTGTTTTTATAGTTTCAATTTCCTTGGACATATATTCTTTGTGTTCATTGAGTTGTTTTCTGAGCTCCCTAAATTGCCTTTCTGTGTTTTCTTGTATATCTCGGAGGATTTTTAGGATTTCTATCTTGAATTCTCTGTCATTTAGCTCCAAGGTTTCCAATATATTAAATTTTTTCTCCATAGATTTTTCCTCATCTAGCTGTGTTACCTCTCTTTCTTTTGTATCCATGATATTCGATTTTCTCTTCCTTAATGGCATCTGAGGGTGGTTTTGTTGATAGTATTAATGAGATTTAATAAAGAATAAAAAGTTAAAAAAAATAAAAAATCAAAAAGAGTTGTTTTTTTTAAAAAAAAATTAATAATGAAATAAAGAAAAATAAAATAATAATTTTTAAAAAAAGGAAATTATTCCCCCCCTCCTTTTTTCCTCTCCTCTCCCCTTTTTCTTGAGAAAATCTTGTGGTGAACTGTGAATTATAACAAACAATGCCTGTGATGGAGGTCCTGAATTGGGGAAAAGTAATAAAGGGGCAAAAAAAAAAAAAAGAAAAATAAAGGAAAAAAAAAAAAGGGGGGGGGCGGTATGGACCCACAAAAAGCAAATAAGGAAAAAATTTGGGTCAAGAATAAAATGATTTGCTTTTAGGTGTTGGTGTTGTCTAAGAGTTATGATGAGAGGAATAAGAGAACAGAAAAATGGGGGGACAAATTAAAAAAATACTATTGTATTTAGTGGAACAAGAACTAGATAAAATGGAGAGCCAGGGATGGGAGCACTGCTAGTGAGTTAAAAAGGTGAAGTAAAAAACCCCCAAAGTGCCACAAACATAAGTTTGAGTCCCAGATAAGATAATTTGTTTGTTATTGAGGTTTGAATGAGAGGAGATGTAAAGGAGAAAGGAAGAAACTAATATAGAGGGAGAAAAGAAAGAGAGAGAGAGAAAAAAAGAGGGAACCAGTAAAAGAAGAAAAAAGAAAGGAGAGAGAGAGAGAGTTAAGGGTTTTGGAGTGCAACCCTCATAGAGAGAAAGGAAGAGGAGAAAAAAGATAATGGGAGATGTAACACTTATGGGTAGTGTAGTTCAAGGAGAGGAGAGAGTAAGACCGGCAGAGAGTTAATCGGCCAAATTGGAGGAGGAAAAAAAGTATCAAGAATGAAGATAAGAGAAACAAACGAACAAATATAATAAAATGGGATAGGTTATAAAGTCTGCAGATTATTCTTGATTTTGAGAGGTTATCTTCTTGTTTTTCCTTTTCTCTCCCTCTTCCTGGTCGGTGACTCTGTACCCCAGGTTCTGCCCCTTTGGCACGCTCAGGTAGAGGTTTGCAGTTGATAAGTCTTTATGGCAATGTCATGTATTATGCTTTAGTCTCGTTGGGAGTCAAGGCTCATTAGCTTTCAGAGGCTCCGACAGTGAGAGAGTCCGTGTTCCTGGAGCCTTTCTCCTAGTCTTTCCTTCCTCAATTAGTAGCCTGATAATCCAGCTATGGGGTTGTTGCTGCCTCTGCCTGGATAGTAAGAGGTTCAAAGAGCTGGCAACTCCCCACTCTATTTCCACTCAGCACAGGGCTCTGGGTAAGGCTCAGTCAGTCAGAGCTGCTAGCATAATCAGGCGGGCTTTCCGCCCACTCAAAGACCTCTGGCTCTGCCACTCTGTCCGGTAACACAGGCGGGCACCCACTTCCGGGGTGCTTGGAGGAAACTCTCATTCACTTTCTGCGCGCAGACCAGGATATCCGGCCAGTAGTCTCACGCTCTGAGTGAAACCCCCAACCGCATGGAAATTTGCAGCGCTGGAATTTGCTCTCGCTCCGTCCCTGTGCGCAGCTTTTGCAAGGCGCTGGGGCGGCCGGAGATTCCGCTTTTGCCCACACAAAGGCCCCTGACTCTGCCCCTCTGTGCGATAACACGGGCGCGCCCTGCCGAGGCACTCGGAGGAATCGCTCACTACCTATCTGCACGCACACACCAGGATATGAGGCCGGCCACGGTTCCCTGAGTGAAACCCTTACCAGCACGGAAAATTTCCACCGTTGGAATTAGTTCTCGCTCCCTCCCGTGCGCAGCTTTCCCAGGGCACTGGGGCTGCCCAGAGATTCTGCTTTCGGCCCACAGAAAGGCCTCTGACCCTGCCTCTCTGTGGGGCAACACGGACACCCACTTCTGGGGCTTAGGAAGAGATCTCTCGCCCACTAACTGCGCACCAACCAGGAGAACGGGTAAAATGGCTGCCCCGCTTGTCTTTCTTTGTCTGGGTTTGGCGCGAGTGTTAGCTTGTATTGCCCGGCTTGCCACAGGAACAGTTTTTCCTCCGCTAGGATCTCCGTGCCACAGCCTGGTTCTGCCTTTTGTGCGCGGCCTGGATGTATTCACCCCCTTTGCCCGCCTCAGTTTCTATATTCACAGTTACCAGAGAAAGCCGCCCTGTTTAGGTTAGTGAGGAAGGCGGAGCATTTCTTACTCCCTATTTCCTTCAGGATTTGGTTATATATTTAGCCAATTTTTCACTCGACCATACCTTCGGGTGTATTGTGAAGCATCTGGAGGCTCCAAGTATAGGTTTTTCTGTTTCTGGTTGAAGATCTTGTTGAGTTTTGGGGGAGATTTATCGGTATCGCTTCCTACTCCGCCATTACTCTGACGTCATCCTGAATTACTTATTGATAACAGTTTTGAAGCAAAGAAAAAAGAATCTCAGCCTTTATAAGCCCACCAAATATCAGAAAACTTTAAATTTAGATGCAATACTAAATTCCATGAATATTTAAACACCTAATATATGCCTGGTTGTTCTTGGCACTGGGGATTCAGCCAAGCTGCCATGTAGTGTGCCTTCTGGGGATTAGAGATGATCATGTGACAGTCTGTGGCACAAGAATAAAGAAGCCTGTTTGATTAGCTGCTTTGGATAAGGGAATTTGAAGGCAAGTACAGAAGAAGGACAGGGGGTTAGTTTATTCCATTTCAAGAAATATTTATTGAGTATCCCAGCTACTCTGACAGATGTTGGAGAATCAAGGATTAAAATAACAACAACAACAATAATAAAGTCTCTCTTTCAGGAGAGCTTGTAGTGTTTAGGGAAAGGTGGAAAATCTCAGCAGACCTTGTCTCTAGCATGTGGCCGGGACTGTGATGGCCCTGAGAGTAGTGTGGACTGGGGCAGAGGTCCTCGTCTCAGTCCTGGACCAAGGAAAGGGTCAGGGGGTGAGTTCCAGGTAAAAAGATGCACAAACTAAATCTTCAGACAGCATGCCAAGGGTCAAAGACAGCACAGCCTGTGTGATGTCTACAGAGAACTGGATGCCAGATGCCCTTCCTGCAGGAGGATAAGGCAGCAATGCCTGCTGATGAAGCTAGAGGCTGAGGGAGGAGACCACAGGCACCTCTGAGAAAACAGACCAGACAACCAATTATTCAACAATCAGAGGATCAAAGGACTGCCCTCTGTAGGGGGTAGAAGAGAAGGAGCAGCGACAGAATGGAAAGAAAGGTATAGAATAGTCTGAGAGTGAGATATTCAAGTGTGAGTCTGACACAGAGTTGCTCTACTAAGTGACCAGAAGGTCTGGCATGTGACCCTGCATATAAGGGGCTTGAAGGGACCAGAAGTCCAAGAACTCAGCTGTTGGCTGGCTCATCCTCTGGCACGTTGTAATGATCAAGAATGATGTCAGGAGGGAGAATAACGAGAAACCCTGTAAGCTGGACTCCAAACAAGTACATGAATACAAGGTAACACCCTGTAAATCTGTCCATTATAGTTATATGAAGCAATGAATCTTGGCTTAGCTACATGTCACAAGCCTTAAAATCAAAGGACTCTATGTGAGAGTTTTTGTGTTGAGCATAGGACCCAAAGTCACCTAAGGCAGTGGTCCCCAAACCCCGAGCTGCAGACCAGTACCAGTCTGTGGGCCATTTGGTACCGGTCCGCAGAGAAAGAATAAATAACTTACATTATTTCCATTTTAATTATATTTAAGTCTGAACGATGTTTTATTTTTTAAAAATGACCAGATTCCCTCTGTTACGTCTGTCTAAGACTCACTCTTGTCGCTTGTCTTTGTCACGTGACACATTTATCTGTCCCACCCTAAAGGCCAGTCCATGAAAATATTTTCTGACATTAAACCAGTCTGTGGCCCAAAAAAGGTTGGGGACCACTGACCTAAGGAACTCCACTGGGCACCTCTAGTCACCAGAGAGAGGTATATCACTGACACTCAAACAGACACCTGGGTTAATGGCTTCATACTCTCCAGTCTTATCTGGATGCTTACTCTGTCTGCACAGAACAGAAACATCAATGAATCCTTTAAACTTGCATAGTAAACCGGTCCAGGACCAGAAGGAAAAAGAGTTCTCCTGTTCTTGGTTACACTAGACTTCCCAGCGTTTTTTAAAAATTACGTTTCTTGTTCAGACAATGTTTTTCAATAACAAATTATTCCTTCTAGTACAAAAGTACCAGCGGAAATGATTTCCTTAGAATTATAATTATGCAAGTTAATGAAGCCTTGCCGATAAATGGAAGAACTCTCTCGGCTCGTGCATTTTCCCTAGGCCTCTCACACTAATGTCATAGTGCTGAAATTGTTCACAGCCCTCAGCCTCACGACTCATCCCGCCAGTCAACTCTCTATTTCTCTTTTGGATGCAGCCTTATTTTATTCCCCCCTTCAGTTAGATCAAGTTTATTGTAATACAGCAGGTCCTTGAATAACATCCCTTCGTTCAACGTCATTTCATGATAACACTGGTAAGGTGCCATAGGAACTTCTAACTTGTTAGTATCAATTCGCCAGTGGTGAAATTAGCTTCATTAGATCACGTTCTGCTGCAGTTCCAAGAGCCTATGGATGATGTTAAGTGGGACCTCATGGTACCCTTCTCAGACGAAAATTTTGCTCACTGGAGAACAAGGCCTCCGTGTCTAGATCAAATTATTCAGTGCTGGAAATCTAGATTAAAAGTGGTTTCTAAATATGGATGGCTTATTTTTGCATAGGCAGTGGTTGATTTTTCATTCTAATGTGAACACGTTGCTATCCTGTAGTTATCTACTCTCTTTTCTCAGACTTCCCTAATTGAGTCTATTCCTATAGTATGGGGAGTTCTCGGAGAACCACCTTGACTTAGACCTCTCACTTAGCATTCTGTTGTCTGGTTGATGTGGTTGGAAGGGACTCGACTATTTCCTTATCGGTGCTGCCTGTTGTACTCTTGTTTTTACAGAAGGCAGGGAATGGTTTTCACATTTCATCTAACAGTCTTGGTCAGATAATGCTCCCTTTAGCTTTATCTTCTGGCAGGAGCTCTTCTAACAATGTGTCCTTGCCCCATGTGACCTCCATAAATCACGGATGTCAGTCCTGTTGGGAGCTGTATAGTTCTACATGCTTGTAAATATTTCTGTGCAAAATATTGTCATATTTCACCCTCAAAACACTCTTTTGGGGCAGAACCAGTGCTCCCCCACCCCCCAGTTTACAAATGAGGAATCTGTGACACCAGAGGTGAAATAATCTTCCCCAGGCCTATGGAGGGCACTGGCCGGGCTGACATAAAAACTGGGTCTTCAAGGAGTAAATTAGGCAAGGGACCTCCTCTCCTATTTTGTATGACAAAGGTAAAAATTGAGTGTGCATGGTTTCCTAATACAAAATTTGGTTGCATTTATTTATTTGTTTGTTTATATTATCTTTTTTTTTTAAACGTGAGAGGGAGGGATGCAGTGAGACAGACTCCCACATGTGTCCCGACTAGGATCTACCCGGCAAGCCTCCTACTTGGCGATGCTCTGCCAATCTGGGGCTGCTGCTTCGTTGCTCAGCAACCAAGTTATTTGAGTGCCTGAGGCAAGGCTATGGAGCCATCCTTAGTGCCTGGGGCCAACTCACTTGAACCATTCGAGCTATGGCTGCAGGAGGGGAAGAGAGAGAGAGAGAGAGAGAGAGAAGGGAGAAGGGAAGAGGTAGAGAAGCAGATGGGCACTTCTCCTGTGTACCCTGGCCGGGTATCGAACCTGGGACTTCTGCACGCTGGGCTGACGCTCTACAACTGAGACAACTGTCCAGGGCCAATTTGGTTGCTTTTAAAACTGATTTTGACCCATTAACTTGTTGAATCTTCCAAGATCAATAACAAACAAAAATGTAAGTGTCTTGCAAACACTACAATTTTCAATCTGGGGGAGAAGGTATATCTTCCTAAGCTTATCTCTATGCTTAGTAAAACATGGCTAATTTTGTTTCTAAAATAATAAAAGAAGAATTTACAGTCACTGTGTTATCAGGGTCTGGCGCCCCCCCTTTTTTATAGTAAACATTTATCAAAGGGCCCTGAAACTTCAATAACTCTCATATTCATTTTTAAAAGCTGACTTTTAGATTTTGCTTTGAGACACATGAAATATTTATATTTATATGTTTTTTCAGCATAAATTGGTATCTCCCTTTTTCAGAGATGCCTTAGAGAGTATTTCTATAGAAAGTTGCAATCATTAACAAATGGAACACCCACCTGCCCATCTGGACCACTTCATACACTCTCTCAATTGGATATGCAATTGAGTCACCACATTGAGAATCAAACAATCAAAGTTAAGAAAGAAGTAATTTAAAAAAATTCTCTTTCTGTCCCTGGCCATCAGCAAAAGGAGGATACCCAAATACACTTTTGACTTCCCTTACTTATTTTTCTTTTTTTTCCAAGCTTGTCCCTAAATTGTCATTTCTTGCCAGCTGTGGCAAATGTGTTATTTCTTATTAAGAATCAACTTTATTGAACTGGAAATCTCATCCTTTTTCTATTTACTACAATAGTTTTAGGAGAATCCTCCCATTTTGGTTGGCGGCTTGCTCTGTTGGGTTTAAATGGGATGTACTTGTTGGCTGTTTGGTCCCACGGGGACTGTGCTGAGACAGACTCACCCAGGCTTCCTTTGAACACAGAAATGAAAATCAATAAACAATTTGAACTTCTTCGAAGAGAATTTTTCTTCTCTAATGAATATACAAGCTTGGTTACAGCTTAATTCAAAGACTGGATTTAGTGAGTGTTTTTGAATGCACCATACGCGTGACAAACACAAGCCTCAAACGACATGCCCCACAGGGAAACTTAAAAAAAAAGAAAAGCATCATATTCTTTCATTCTAATCCCACAGAAAAATGAGGCAACTCAACTGTAATAATATTTACTTGAACCTGAATCTTGAGAAATGGCCCAGTGAGCAGCCAGTGATATAATTTGTGCTGTCAATAGACAAAAGAGTTTGGAAAGCCAACAAATATACAGACACACACACAAAAATGGTCAATTCAATCAAAAGAAGTAAATATGTTATCTTTCAGGGTTTTTATATTTCAAGTAACAGAAGATATAACCCGGGTCTTGGTTCTGTCTTGATCCAGGGGCTCTGAAGTATTACAGGCTTCTTTGCTCCCTTCTGTTCTTCCTTCTGTGATGTTAATTTCATCCTACTCCATACTTGGAAGCCAGGTGCACCCACGTGACAGCAAAATGGCATCCAAGAAAAGAAGTTCTGCTTTTTTTCAGACAATAGTTGAAAAAGAGCACAGACCCAGTCTTTCTCGCTGACCTGAATCAGGTCATATGCTCATTCCCATTTCTGCGGCCAGAGGGCTAGAATGTACTGATTAGTTTAACACCATTGGAGTTCGCTCCTTGACATTGAAAATAGCATCCATCAATCTCAGACAGGTCTAGAACTGTTTCTTGAACTGGTTTCTCAGAAGAAATCTGAGATACTATCTTACCAAAAGAGTGGTAAGAGAGCACTATATGACCCAAACCACATGTAAAACAGATTTGAAGAATGGCTGAATAAATAAATTAATGAATGGCACTATTAGAAGCATGTTTGAAAATGTGATAAGTTGAACTGTACCCATAATTCATCATTAGTAGCTTGCTAAGCTCACCTGTTAATGGATGATGACACTTTTTTAAAGACAGAAGGGTAAAGATACAACTGTATAACCACAAAGCCAATTCCACCAATCTCAAGTAGGAACTTCACTTCTCAAGAAAGACTATGATTCAAGACCTGTGAAAATAAAATTGTACACGTCTTATTAAATGACTCTAGGAACTCAGTTTCTTTTTGCTTTATAGCATTTTATTGTTAAGCTTCTGATTTTTCTGTGCGGTTTAACAACATTACACTAGAGCCATGAAAGGGGATTATATTTCATCCCCTCACCCCATAATTTTCTCTGGTAAAAGAAAGTAGGGATGCAGAGAGAGGAGCATGTAGGACTGACTAGGACTGACCTCTCTATCTTGTGTAAGTCAAGAGAAAACATCATTCTGCTGGCTTATGACAAAGGCCAGTTGAAGAGTCCACCAGGGAGATAATTCAATTGATTAATGATGGTTGATGGTTGATGGTTTGAGGGTTTACAGCTGCATACAAGCCACTTGTCTTCCTGAGCCTGGTGAGAAGAACATCAATTTTTTATTCCAGTCCAAAATTCTTGCTTTGATCTGTTAGTATCTGTGGTGGTTTTACAAGTCATTCACAAATTCTTCAGAGTTCCTTCCTCTAAATGTTGGAGCCTAATTCTCATCCTCTTGCATATGGCTGGCCTTATGGACTCACTCCGAACAAACAGAATATGCAAAAGTGATCTCAGAACTGTGTTCGGTTACAAAAGGCAATGCTGCTTCCTCCGCGAGCTCTCTTTCTCTTTTGGACCACTCACTGTGCAGAAAGCCAGTGGCATATGGTGAGGACACTTTGCAGCCCTGTGGAGAGGTTCACGTGTTAAGGAATGAAGGCTCCTGTTTATAGTCAGCAGGAGACTTAGGGCTCCAGCTCACAGCCATATGAGTGCACCATCTTGGAAATGGGTCCTTCAGGTCCAAGCAAGCTTTCATGTGACTAAAACCTCGGTCTAAGTCTTGCCTTCAACCTCATGAGAGAATATGAACCAGAATCACTTGACTAAATTCTTCCTAGATTCACTACCTTCAGACAGTGTGTGAGATAAGCACCTAGTTCGGGGGTTTCTCGTTACACAGCAATAGATAAAAAATTCAGTATCCAATCTTATTTCCCATTGCTCTTCAAGAGGCAAACTCCTGACATGTTTTAATCAATAAATTAGTCAGTCAAGCAATCAACCAATCTATGACTCACTTCTCCCATGTCCAGCATAATCTCATATTTAACATCAGTACCTTCTTTATCTCATCTTGCCTTCTATTCATTTTCTAGTCAGGAGCATATAGTTTAGGACATAGTTTTGATTTAATTGACTTATGCATGTTATAGTTGGCCAACTTTCCAAAAGTCAGAGGTCTTCATATTTTAAAATATTTCTGAATGCATTTTTGGACTCAATATGTCTCAATTAATTGAAGTGGAAAATTAGTTCCTTCTGATTGCTTGGTTCCCAGAAATTAAATAAATGGCTCTGTTTGTTTTGAACCAAGTGTTGTGTAGCAGTTTCAGGCAGAGAGGGTCTGTGTTGTTTATTCCTACCACTTCCCATTTTATTCCTGTCTAGAGCAGGGGTAAGCAAACTGTTGCTCTTAAAGGGCCAGCGAGGAAATATTTGGGGCTTTGAGGGCCATGGTCAAAACTCAACTTTGCTATTACACTGCAAAAGCAGTGAGACAATGAGTAAGTGAATGGATGTGACTGTGTTCTAATAAAACTTGATTTATAAAAACAGGTGGCATGGGCCCTGGCCGGTTGGCTCAGTGGTAGAGCGTCAGCCTGGTGTGCAGGAGTCCTGGGTTCGATTCCCGGCCAGGGCACACAGGAGAGACATCCATCTGCTTCTCCACCCCTCCCCCTCTCCTCCTTCTCTGTCTCTCTCTTCCCCTCCCGCAGCCAAGGCTCCATTGGAGCAAAGTTTGCCGGGGCGCTGAGAATGGCTCTGTGGCCTCTGCCTCAGGCGCCAGAATGGCTCTGATTGCGGCAGAGCGACGCCCCAATATGGGCAGAGCATCACCCCCTGGTGGGCATGCCGGGTGGATCCCCGTCGGGTGCATGCGGGAGTCTGTCTGACTGCCTCCCCGTTTCCAACTTTTGAAAAAATACAAAAAAAAAACCCAAACAAACAAACAAACAAACAAAACAACAGGTGGCAGGACAGTGTTGGCCCACGGGCTGTAGTTTGCAGACCTATTCCCTAGAGAGCTATTTCCCAACATTGTCATATCTTCAGAATAACCTGAAAAGCTTATTTTAAAATCCATCTACAAAATGTTCTAACTAGGCAACTCTGGTGTTCCTTATAACCTGACAGATTTGGAGAAACTGGAGAAAAAAATCAAGCTTATTGTTTTCTCCATACTAAGGGGATGTTTTCTCCTGTGAGATGTGAGACAAGAGGTGTGAGTCAGGAATCAAAATTTATATTTTGTGATGACTAAAATTTCTATGATTTTGCAAAGCCACATGCGTCATCCAAGGACTAGCCAGTATGTTTCTCAAAAAAAAAACTCAGCTTTCTTACGGTAGGGAAGACAAACAGTGGGTCAAATGATCATTTCCTCGTTTCATTTAAAAAATATGTATTAATGTTCCAAGAAAAATTTCTGGACTTTCCATTGGATCTGCTACTTTAAAGGACGCAAGTCACCCTAACTACTCTTCTGCACAATGTAAAATTTTCTTAAAGAGATAGTGTCTTTGTAAGATTAAGATTCTTAACATACAAAATTCAGATACATAACATGAAATTAGGTTTAGGGACAAATCTAACTGCAATCCAACCAAAGAGGTGGCCATTTCTGCTGTGCTGTGCTAGGACTTCTGATGTGTGAGTTTTTCCGTTAAAAATAAAATTAAAATTACAATTATTGAATGAGTTTTCCATCTGCATCCTGGGTCCCTCTCCTAGTCCAATTTAATAAGTTTTATAGTATTCTATGAAAGACAGCCTTTCCTTTTTGCATGAATACTTTTATTTCATAATTTTAGTAAATATTACCAAAGAGGTAAACTAACCCTATTACTTGCTCCCAGCTCTCCCACACCAATATTTGGGTAGAGCATATCATAGATACAGATAAATTTGTAGAGAACATGGCTGGGTTCTCAACCTTGACTCTATTGACAATTTGGACTGAGATGTTTCTGTTTATTGGGGGGGGGCAGTGCAGGCTAGTTATTAGCATTTAGTAGCTTGTATCTGCAAGATTCCAGGAGCACCCTTAAGCTGTGACAATCAAAAACATCTCCAGACACTGCCAGATACCCTCTGGGGGCAGAATTGCCTGGGGTTGAGAACTACCAATGCTGACAGCATGCTGACACCCTAAGCAAAGTGGAGGAAAGGGACAGTTTTCCAGCCATCTCATAGTACGTCCCTGCCCTCAGATATTTTCCCAAAATAGTTAGATAAGGCAAAGAAGGGCTTGTTCAAGCTGTAATTCAGGTACTTGACTCCATTCTCCTCTTCACTTTGCACATGCGAACAGCAGCAGGGATATGTAGCTCTCCTGGGAAAATAGCATGGGGACTCAGATCTTTAGAAACACCTGGGGACTGTCATTTGCAGGATTCCTCGTGGTAATGATTCTCTAACACCCAGATGTTAGGGAAGCCATTAGCACACACTGACTCAGGCTCACTGCATTTTAACAAGTCAGCACCCGGAGAATGCCAGGGACCATGAGCAAGAGCTAGGCAGCATACACCATCTGGTGTTTAAAAAAAAAAAAAAAAAAAAAAAATATATATATATATATATATATATGGCCCAATTACCATATTTTTCACTCTATAAGATGCACCTGACCATAAGACACACCTAGGGTTTTAAGGAGGAAAATAAGAAAAAAAAATCTGGACCAAATGATGTGTTAAAATATTTAATAAAATACCGTATTTTTTGCTCCATAAGACACACAGGCATTTTCCCCTCCACTTTTTTTGGGAAAAATGTGTATCTTATAGAGTGAAAAATATAACTACTTATATTTAGGCTGTTTATAATTGGGTTTATTTTTTAATAAAATAGAAGCCTAATCCCCAAATAAATAAACTCGCTCAAAATTTTCTCTTACATTGAGTTTTTAACCTTCTGTTTTGTAACAATCGTACTTTAGAATACAACCTAAGACACCAGGGTAAATTGTGTTTCTCCCAAATTCCTATGTTGAAGCCCTAACCTTCAATATTCTTGAATGAAGAAGTCCCAAAAACTGTCCCACTAATGTCAAGGTTGAAAACAGAAGCAAATGACAGAGATTAGTAATATTATTTAAGGATGGAAGCATGGTGATCTCTCACTTATCCATTTAATGGACCTGTTTGGTCTCAGCAAAACCCAGTGGAGCTTACAGATAATGGCGAATCTCTGTAAACTTACCTAGTTGGTAGACCCAGTTGCAATGATTGTCTGGATGTGGTATCATCACTGAGGAAGATGAACTTGGACCTGGTAGTGGGTCTTAATTGGACAAATTCTTCTCTAAGCGCTGTAATAGAAAGGATCAAAGCAGTCTGGATTTACATATCGAGGATGGGAGTTATAGTTTCATTATCTTATTCCTGAGCTATGTTAACCCTTCTGCTTTTTAACGTAATATAATCCAGGGGACCTCAATCATCTTGATATTGCTTAAAATAGTACACCAGTCCATTTACTGAGGACCAGGCTAGTGTGCTATACCTTGGTAAGATGTTTGCATGCCAATGGGTAGGAGAAAACCGTACAAATTCATGGATCTACCACACTGGTGAGGATTTAGAAGTGAGTGGTCTTGAGCATGCTGCTATATCCCCTCCAAAATAAAGAGCAAATGGTGGTACTTGGTTCCTTCTATCATTGAGAAAGACACTCCATTTCTCTTAGGTCCCTTTAAATTAGCGATACAGTGTTATACTGCATTTGGGAACACTGTCATGACCCATTTATGCAGTAATCTAGGACATTTCTCATGTGGAGCGAAGCTCAGAGCAAGGGGGAGCTCTGTATGGTCCAAGCCATGATCCAAGCTCCTCTGATACTTGGACCATATTAGCACATCCTCCGGAGCTACAACTTTCTGTAACAGATAAGATTACTGGTAAGACCTATAGGAAAGTCCAAGTGTAGAACCTGAGGCTGCGGGGACAAGCCCATGTGATATGTGGCAGAGTACCACTCTCCACTGTAATACTGGCTCCCAGTTTACTACTTGGCCATAGCAAGCACTGTGCGTTGGACCACAGGGTCCAGGTAACTCTTCCACCTCAGCTATCCATCATGAGCTCAACACCCCTGGGTTCACCTGGTTATAAATTTGAGTGCCAAGCCCATGGCCAATCCTTTATGAATATTTGTAGAGTAAATGACCTAGGGTATTTATCATTAAATAGTAAACACATTTTTATTTAATAATTTGTTAATCAAAGACCTGTGTGTGCCTAGCTCCCTACTAGGGAGAGGGACAATCAAGTGTAAGACTTCATTTCCACTTTGGAGCAGTAGAGAGTTTCACGAGGTGGTGAGGCCCATGCACACACCACAGCTAAGCAAACCCACTGTGCTTTACTGTGTGATAAATGTCACATCGATGATGAGTATTACCTTTGACAAGTGTTGTCAGAGTTCAGAGGAGAGAGACACAGCGTACTGGGGCTGCCAGCTATTTTTGGAAGAGGTAGAACCGAATTGCAGCCATGAGGACTGGATTGCTACAAAGGGTAAAGGACTGAAAGAGCATCACTTTTGGTACCCCTCTCATGACCTCACCAGGGCTGAATTTGTTGGTGTCTAAGCAAGACAGCCATGGGACCCTCTGAGATAGCCATTTGCCCACTGATGACCCATGCACATATAAACAAGTCATCTAGGACATAGGATGAGTTTAAGTCAATATGTAAGCAGCTCTCTGATATTGTGCGCTCTGTTGCAATAGGATGAGTAAGTACTGATCAGTGTAAGTGAAATAAGGAACACTCAATACAAGTGCTGAACTATGTATACGAGGTCCCATGTCCTCATTTGGTGGCAGCCTTTGATAAAAATGAAGCTGGTTGATTTGAGTATTTTTCTCACTGTGACTCTTTGACAAAAACCCATTGGAATTGCCCGCATCTCTTGTCCTCTTTTTATCCTGTTTTCAATTCTTATTTGTGCTGGGTTTTGTTTCTTCTCAACCTTGGTATAAACTTTCCTCTTTAACTATGTTTTTCAATCTAAGAAATTCATATACTCTAAGATTATGTATATATCTTGGTTTTCAAAATTAATAATTTAAAAAAAAAATCATGTCCTCATACCCCTAAAACTCATACTTTCTGTTCCTATGGGTTTAAGCAGGACTCAGATTGTCAGAGGTGCCCGACGTACAATCCTGTTTGTTTCCAAAGTGGATTCTCCAATTTGTGGAAAGCCAGGAATTTTCTTCACCTTGTTAGGATTGGTCCTCATCAAAAGCATCAAAAAGAACATCATTGTTCTTAGTGATATTAGAACAGAAGATGCTAGGAAGGTCCTTTATTTAGAAAACTACTTTTCTTAGTCTATAAGCATCTGGCACATTAGTCACTTTGCTTAGGCTATTAGAACAATATCAATGCACACAGTAAAGGGCTTGTGCTGGGTTTTTTTCCTTTCATAGAAAAGGAAGCGGAGTTCAGCTCCCGCTCACGTGCTGAGGTCACTCTGGAAATGATGCAGAGGTGAGGCATTCTGAGAGTAAAAAATGCAAATGTCTCTTTTTGGTTTGAAGAAGGTTTCAAAGGGATTCAACAAATGGTTTCCAGAAGTCTGGTGATGAGAAGACTACATTCCAAGAGAAATAAAGAGCCTTTTAAGACTAGTGAGGTGAATCATGGTCAACTCATGGGAAGAAAACAAAGCCAATCAAGGTTATTATTGTTAAAGATTTCAAAAAACTTGCATTCAGAACTACATAAAAGAATAAACACTCTAAAGAATAGGTATGTGCTGAGTGTTGACTTAAAAAGAATCTGAGTGAATGATAGAATCAACAAATCTTAGACAATGTTATTATCCATTCTCTAAGGATAAAAAACGGTGAAAACCTAGATTTATGGCTGCAAGATATGTAAATCTATATCCCTGAATGATGTAATCTCACTGCTACAGTCCCTGAAAAAGTATTGCTACTCATCGTGTAAAAAAATTTGTAAAACTAAGATTTCTGGCAGCAAAATGTGTAAGTCTATATCCTTGAATGATGCAAGCCCACTGTTGTATTCACTGAAAAAAGTATTTCTCCTGGAAGCCATAAGGACTAATGCTGCTTTCTTGGTAAAACACCAAGAAACAGTTGATATCTTTTAAAACAAAGCAATCTAACACTCAAATGTGCAAGCAACATTACTCGGGGAAACACATTGGTCTGTTGGGGCCAAACAGTAATCCTACTTTAATGAACAGCCCCAGTTGGTTGAGCTGAGCCTGGGGAATGGAAAGTCTTTGGGGGATGCCTAAGAATGAGCCATGCTTGATGTCTGAGAATCAGGCAGCTTTATATCCAGAATGAAATGTAAGGGCAAGGACAACTTGACCTAAAGATTCAAGAGCTCTTCCAACATGGGTTCTGTTACCTAAGAATAGCCCTTAAATGTTGGGGTTAGGGGAAATAGTCTATATGTGAGATAATACCCAGTTCCCAGATCAATGTATCTTTGTATCTTTGCATCACCTCAAGATATACTCATGACAGGGAACAAAACTCCTATGTACATTCAAAGAAACAATGTTAGATTCATTTATTCATTAATTTAGTCATTCATTATTTCTTCATTTCTTACTTATTTTTATTTGTTGAATTTACTGGGGTGACACTGAGTAATAAAGTTATATAGATTGCATGTTTATAATTCTACAACACAACATCTGCTTATTGTATAGTGTGTTCACCACATCAAGTCAAGTCTCTTGCCATCACCATTTATCCCCCTCTACCCTCTTCTACCTCCCCCTGCCCTCTTCCCCTCTGATAATCACCATACTGCTATCCATGTCCACGAGTTTTTGTTTGTTTGCTTGTTTAATCCCTTCACTTTTAACAACTGTCAGTCTTTTCTCTGTATCTATAGGGTATTGGAAATGCTTAATAAATGATCCTTTCATGGGACCGCTTTCCAGAAAATTGTATTTTATAATGCAAAACCAAGAAAATATACAGGGACTGGTATTTTCTGGAATACCACTGCATAGGCGTGGGTCAGAGCCTCTAACTGAGAAGATGTGAAAGAATTTTATTCAGTTACACATGCACCAATCACCTACCATTTCTCAGGTGCTCTACTTGGTGTTGTTAGGACTATATATTAGATGCATGGGAGACCCTGCCCTTTCCCATTCGGGCTCACCTTCTAAAGGAGGTCAGAACATTCCACTGGGGCCCAACTACTGGCACTCAAGTAGGCGAAGCTGAGGAAAGTCCTCCTGAAAAGAAATTTCACAAACGGAGTTATGGATGAACCCGTGGGGAAGAGGCCAGATGCAGAGCCAAAGCTTGCTGGCTTCCTGGCTAAATCATGAGAGAGTGTATGCAAATTGCGCCACTGCTGAAACCCCAGAGGGCAGAATGACTCGTGACCATCAGGGGATTAATGGTGCATTTCAGTGGTTCTGACCAGAGGTTACAGATGCATTGAGTCACAGTGGAGGCCAGAGCTGCATGGTCCCTGAAGGCAAACTCCAAAATATCCCTGTGTGTGTCTGAAGGGAGGATTGATAACACCTGAAAATGTGGTGGCAAATAGCTCAGAGATCAGAACCCCAAGAAGGACTGAGGTTCTAGGGAGTGACCGTCCCAGGTTCTAGAAATATTTCCAGGGAAAAAGCTGTTTCCTGGGCACCTTTAGGCCATGGGCGTGCACTATGGTTCAGTGACTACCCTGCAAGGAAGGAATTAATCATCGTGTTAACTAAAGTGGGGAAAACCAGGATCTGCACTATGTGCACAGAATGTCTCCACGAAATGTCAGGGTGAGCTGTGAACTTGGCAAGCTCCTGTTACAGCCCCAGTTAACATTTTTCTCAAAGCCCCCTGCAGACTGCTTGGCCTGGCTGGCAGCTTGCTCGTTAGAGACCCAGAAAGATGTGATCAGTTCAGCTCAGCAAGCCCTAGGTAAGAGACTGCCGATCGAAATCACACCAATGCCCAGTCTCGAATGATATCAATCGAGTAGATTGATAACAGCTTCTCATCTGGAAACGGAAGAAGCATGGTCATCCAGAAGCAGCCCAGGTGGTAGGAAGCCAGTTAAGGCTCAAGTCCATGTGTGGTGACAACAATTCATCTGGTCATCCTGAGAAATAGGCTGTCTAAGGCAAAGTTCAGCGGGCAGAGATGTGCTCACAGCAGTTCAGATACACGGCAAATCACAGAGCTCCAGGGTCATAGTAAGTAAAAGCTACAGTCATGCTGGGTGCCAACCTCAAACAGTGCCAGGGAATGTCAAGGCACTAAAAAAGCCTAATTATCTGAAATAATAGCTTTCACATGATATGCGTGTTCAGGGACTGGGCCTATGTCAAATTTTCACAGTTCCTTGCCCATAATGCCTTGTTGTTATTGTTGTTGTTTTCCAATTAAGTGCTAAGGGCTGGGAAACAGAAATTAATAATAATAATAATAAAGAAGAAGAACAGTTATATTCAGCTTGGGCTGCTATAAGAAAACACCATAGATGGGTGGGTTAGATAACAGAATTCACTTTTCTCAGTTCTGAAGACTGAGAAGTCCAAGGCTAAGGTGCAGAGACCGACTTAGACACTCCTGAACACAGGAGTTACTGTCAATGACTTCCCTGCTGTGCTGCAGCCTAGATCCTTTGATTAAGACATTGGATGATGTCACCACTAGTTGGGGCTAATATCTCCTATCCATCCTGGTTACGGACTTTTTTTTTTTTTTTTTTTTTTTTTTTGGTTACTGACTCTTAACAGCAATAAAGCCAGCTTATCCCTTTGTTGATTAACCCACGTTGTTTATGACCCTCGCAATGGAAGAAACACCAATTTTTCTCATAGCTGTGGAAGTAAAGTGATTTATTTGCTTAAGGCTTCTTATAGGTAGTAAATAGAATAATGGGGACATGAATTAAGGTTTTGACATTCATAGTACAGTTCTGTTCCCAGAAACTATCAGATGATTTAAATGGGCCCCCTAAAACACCAGATTTAGGAATAAACTAATTTCTATATACAAAAGATAGTAAATAGGCTGGTTGGATGGTGAAGACCAGCCTGAACAAAAATGGAGGAATTTTTGTTCTATCAATTTCATGTTTCTTGTGTAATCTGATTTTTAATCACTAATATTCCATGATATGCATGTACCATGGCTTACTAAACCCCTAGTACTGTATGTTTAGATTGTTTTTATTATATTTGACTGCTGTTAAAAATTACACTGAACTAAACCTAACTGTGCATAAATATTTATAAGCAGTGGATAATTCCAAAGTTACACACAGTTTTAAAGTCTGTTGACTGTCTCTGGCAATGTTGCCAAACTGCTGACCAAGAAGGCTTACTTATATAGACTTCCATCAACACGATCTGAGACGAAGGTTGAGGTCTCAGGTTGGGTGTCCAGAGGGAAACCCCCATATGAAGATCCTGACAGCCCTGCAAGGCCAAGTCAACATCCCCTGTAGACAGAAATGAGGTTTCCCGGTGAATGTGTTGTTGAGGAAATCAATGCAGGATTATCAAGTGAAGAAACAAGATGTGGCCAGCTCCTACACTGAATAAGGAACTTACCCCCATGACTCAGTTGGTAAGATGGTAAATGAGAGAGTGCTAAAAGTTACACTGTGAATTTTAATTTTTCACACAATCCAATGAGGTCAACCACCTCCTGGGAGCAAACCCCAAGTAGCAGGTTGTATAGCAACCAACCACTGTAAATTTTCAAGTTTTTATACACCATCTCTGGGCTTTCAATTCTGAAAACCACACATGAGTGACATTGAGGCTTTTGACATGCTAAGTCCAGTTACTTCAACAGTTTCAAGTTCAGTTCAGTTACTGTCCCTACAGAGCAACTGGGGACTAGAGAAACCCTGAGGCCATGCAGTTCATTGTATAGAACCCTGTGTTCAGTGGATGAGTCAGGTAACAGGAATTTATTGTCAGATTATATCAGGCAAATGTTAGGGGATGATCAATGTATTGGCAAATTGGGCTGTAACAGGGGACTACTGTATTACCCAACTGCTGAGCTATGAATTCCATCACGTAACAGAAAGAGAGCAGAGTAGCAAATAGATGAGTGTGTATTGGTGGTTTTCAGATTGCCTACCTTGTAATAATGGGCATTTGTTGGAAGGATTTGGGGGAGTTCACTGACATGGCTGGAGATAGAAGAAAGGGCTGGTCAATGAGCAGGATTCAAGGACACCTGGAGGTCCAAGAAGGAGGAAACAGAGTAATCATCACATTAGCCTGAAAAGGCTGGTCAGCACACTGTGCCCGCAACTGCTAGATGGAAGACCACCAAGGACTCATTCTGGCCTTGCCTACCTTGTTTACCACTCAAATATCTCAGAGAGAGCAAATGGGTCAAACTTAGGTCACTACCAGTCGCCCCCTCCCCCATGGTGCCAATACGAGGGACAGGGTGGATACAGGTCCTCAGACTTCTGAAGGGGAAGCTGAACTAGGACTAGTCACCTTATAAAGAACTCATTTGACAAAAGGAAGTCAGGGTGCTACTCAGAAAAGAGACTAAATGCTAAGCAGCCAATAAAAATAAATAAATATCCATTGCTCGGCCCATAGGAAAAATAAAGGGAAGGAAATAAGAGGTATAAAAACAGAACTTGAGGATGTAGAGGAAAATATGAGGTTCAAACTTCACATAAATAGCTACATAGGAATTTTAATTTGTTTTGCTTTGTTTTTTACTACTTTTTATATTAATGGAAAGAAAATCTCTTATGGACTTGATCACGATACATCTGGTCCTAATAATCCTAGAACTCTCTATTTCTGTATATTGAATGTGTTGCTGAAATTAAACATAACACATGAACAAAAAATTTCAAGATAGGTTTTGGGTTTGATTTTTCCATAAAGTACACTATAAAGGGAATAAAGAAATTCTTTCTGCAAATTAATGGTGAATTCTTTTGTCATGAGAATAGGAGTTTGTATTCATTTCAGTGAAAGCATATAAATTGTTCTAGACAAGAAAAACAAAACTAGCCCAAGGCAGTATTTTCATTATAGAAAAAGGCACATGTCCATGAATATCTAGTTTAATATTAACAAAAGTCATTCAATTAGCTATGCATGTGCCATTGTTATGAATATTTATTCACGTCTCAGCTAAGTAACACTGATATATTTTATTCACTGGTTCAGAGATTCAGATGTTATAAACATTACCATTCTTGCCCTGGTGTGACAGGGGATTTGAGTCCAAAAAAGACCTGACACTTCCCAGCACTGGAAATGCAAATTTCTTTAGAACTTTCAACTTTGTGGTTTTTTAAAAATATTGCCTTTGTTGTTTGCTGATTTTATTTCTTCTCTGCAATCATGAAAAGAAGGAAAAAGATGAATATGATAATATTAATTCTGTAATAATAATAATTTTTAAAGATCTATAAAATGGTTTCATTTTCTCTTTTGCAATAGCTCCAGGTGGCTTCAAAGGAAAGACAATACCCTGTAAAAGGGAGGTGAATGAGGTAAAAAAAAATGGGGTAGGCAGGCACTGCTCTTCCTTTGTCTAGGACAGCTTTGCTAATGGGTTGGGAAGCTCTTCCTGCCACACCTGGATACGGTTTTAGTATCCTACACTTCACTCTTAAGTGTGTACTGTTGACCTATAGGACTTAACACGTAAGATAAAGAAACAAACTTGAGCTACCCAATTTAGATCAATTCTATTCATTCAGGAAAAAAAAATAAGTCCTAGCATGGTGTCCTTTTCAGAAGAGATATAGCAGCACCAGGGACACAATGGTCTCAAATTTCTTACCATTTGGAAAATCTCACACTGGCCAAACATATTTAAGTTACATGAACATGCAAAATTCACAAACACAAACAAAAATAACCTCTCCATCAAAGAGAATGTCATGTTCCAATATGTGTCATCCTCCAGGATGGGTCAGTAAGAAACCCTGTCAAACAAAACCTGACTTGAGGGGGCTGAAATCCATGCTCGCTAGGCTGAAACACTGCCTTCCCTCTGCACCTAGTCAAATCCTACTCGCCTTTATTTTTATTGCAGAATAAGTTCAAGGGTCACCTCCTCAAAGTGACCTTTTCCTTGCCTGACCTGGTTTCCTGTCAAGTCCTTTTGTTACTAGTTACCAGTGACTAATGCATAAACCGGTTCTTGTCTCTTTTGCTGATGATCGTGCATTCATTGTTGCAATATTTTTCTATTTACTTGTACGAGTGTCTAATACTTGACTGTAAACCCCATGAGCTCAAGAACGGTCTCTGCACTGCTTCCCACTCTCTTCCCAGTGCCTAGCGCAATGTGTGATCTGTACTTGTGGCTCACTAAAGAAGTGTTGAATGAATTACCATATTTTTTGTTCCATAAGATGCACTTTTTTTTTCCCTCAAAAGTGGAGGGGGAAATGCCCGTGTGTCTTATAGAGCAAAAAATATGGTATTTTATTAAATATTTTAACATATCATTTGGTTCAGAATATATTTTTTCTTATTTTCCTCCTTAAAACCCTAGGTGTGTCTTATGGTCAGGTGCATCTTATGGAGCAAAAAATATAGCATAAAGTATTTAACTCCAAGCAGAGATAACAAATGATAATTCAATGTCGGCCCTGGCTGGTTGGCTCAGTGGTAGAGCGTTGGCCTGGCGTGCGGAAGTCCCGGGTTCGATTCCCGGCAAGGGCACATAGGAGAGGCGCCCACCTGCTTCTCCACCTCTCCCCCTCTCCTTCCTCTCTCTCTCTGTTCCCCTCCCGCAGCTGAGGCTCCGTTGGAGCAAAGGAAGGCCCAGGCGCTGGGGATGGCTCCATGGCCTCTGCCTCAGGTGCTAGAGTGGCTCTGGTCGCAGCAGAGCAATGACCCGGATGGGCAGAGCATTGCCCCCTGGTGGGCGTGCCGGGTGGATCCTGGTCGGGCGCATGTGGGAGTCTGTCTGACTGCCTCCCCATTTCCAGCTTCAGCTTCAGAAAAAAAAAAAAAAAAAAAAAAAAGATAATTCAATGTCATATTTACCAAGTGCATTTGCATCCTAGCTGAGAAAATAGCTGAACTCAAAGGAATCTCCCGTGGAAAATCTCAATAGTTTGCAACAGGACAAAGAGAAAATTCCTCTTGGTTTGGGGCTGGGGGAGGGTGAGGAAGATGCAGCTCCTTCCTGCCACTCCTCCACGGATGCCCCCCAGATCCTTCAGTTTGCTCAGTGGAATATCTGGGGTAGCTGCTCCTATCTCCCAAGTGCTTTGAATTCTAACTGCAGTTCTGTGAACTCTCATCTTCCTCCACAGGGCCCCTCAGAGGCCTCCGTGGGCTGAGAGGTTAGGGCTAGGTGATGGCTTGAGCAGAGGGAAAATAACACTCTCCTGGCCTAGGGCTCATGTGGCCTGGGCAACACAGAATCCTTAGTAATAGCAGGCTTTCCCCCTTCTGTGTTTCTTTGAGTTGACATTCTTTCTTTATTTTTTATTTATTTATTTTAGTTAGGAGAGAGAGGAAGAGAGAGAAAAGGGAGGAGGAGCAGGAAGCATCAACTCTTATATGTGCCCTGACCAGGCAAGCCCAGGGTTTTGAACAGTGACCTCAGGATTTCAGCTTGACGCTTTATCCACTGCGCCACCACAGGCCAAAAAATGAGTCAACATTCTTAAAGTGACTGAATTGCTGCCCACTGTTGGTATGGAATGCAGAAGAAACTTTGGTCCTTACAACCAACCATTAAAGTCTTAATTGAGTAAAAAAATGAGAATTCATTACCTCATGGGCAGGGTGTGATCTGGCTTGCAAATGATGTCATGGTCGTTTACCTGGGCCTGTGGTGTCCACTGGTAACCAGGAGATGCCTCACACAGAGCAGTCGTCATCCAACCTGTATCTTCACAAAACTCATTGCCAGCTCCTCAGTGAGTGGTGCTTCCCTTCCGAAGGTCTCTGGACGACCCTACCTCGTCACTGATGGATTCAGTCTGTTGCAGGTTCCGCAAAATCCCCTGAATAAGAAATGGAAAAGAAAATCTGTTAACTTACTTATTTCCATACCATAAGCAGGTGGAGAGAAGTCCTGCTTGTAAGGAAAACCCTGTTTTCTGAGCGGGACATTCAAACATGTTACACTAGGAGAGGCCAGAGAAATGTGGTGATAAAAAGAAGTCATAGATTAGAAGTCCATTTTAGTTTAGTTCTTTTTTTTTTTTTAAAGATTTTATTTATTCATTATAGAGAGGGGAGAGAGAGAGAGAGAAGGGGGGGAGGAGCAGGAAGCATCAATTCCCATATGCCTTGACCAGGCAAGCCCAGGGTTTTGAACTGGCAACCTCAGCATTTCCAGGTTAACTCTTGATCCACTGTGCTACCACAGGTCAGGCAGTTTAGTTCTTTTGAATCCATTTTTGCTCATTAGTCTTTTACTTATACTCTTCTCTAAAACTGCCTGATATCTCATGATTTTGAGGAGGAAACAGAAAAGGTTTTTGACATCTTTTCAGAAGTTATTGAGTAGATTTACATCCTATCATAATGTTGGCTTAGAGCAGTGGTTCTCAGGAAAGTGTTTGCCAGGGCACACTGGTGCACCCTAGAAGATTTCCAGGTGCGCCCTATGGTATTCCAGAGAGATATGTGCCTGTTGGGGACCAAAAAACCAACAGGGTTTTTGGAGTTTAGACTTTTGGGGGATAGAGGTGTGGGGAATTGGCTGTAAGCTGACAGTCTGCCCAACTCCCCACCTCACTTGCCTGATTAGGTTGTAAAAGGCTGTTAAGCTGTGGTGCTGGATTGTTTACACTACCCCCCATGATCCCCAGAAAGACTGGAGGCAAGTTTCTTCAATCCTCTGTTTGGTGTAAAGTTAAGTTGATATGTATGGTGGGGGTTTTCTGCACTCAACACAAGAGTAAAAAGAGAGGAATTCTTCAATGTATTGACGAGGAAATGAGAGTTTGCCTTTCAAACATATGCCCAAACATTGAAGAAATTGCCTAGGACACACCAGGCTCATGTTTCTCATAAACACAAGAATGAAAAAACTTAACACATTTGTGCCAGGACCTGCCGAATTTACTAAATTTTACTAAGAATGTATCTATATTATATATATATATATATATATATATATATATATATATATATATATATAAAGATAACTTTTTTGTCATTTTTAACCCCTCTTTTTTATGAATTCTAAAAAGCATAACTCAAAAAATATAACATAAAAATGTTTTTTAATGTCAGAATAAATTTAATTTTGTCATATTTATTTCATTTAATTACCATAAAAGCACACTTGGACTTTATATTTTTTTAATATTTGACTTAATTATTATAACATATTTCTCAGAAATTTGTATATAGTGCACCTACAATTGTTTGTAGGATTTTTAAATGTGCCCCGACTTCAAAAAGTTTGAGAACCACTGCTTAGAGATATGTCTCTCATCAAAACTCAAATAACCTTCCCTCTGACTTAAAACTACAGATAATCAATTCCATAGCAATCAAGAGAGACTTACCTATTTCTTGGAAAGGAATAGAACAAACAAATGTTTGGACAACTGCTGCTGTATTAATATACATGAGAAGGCAACAGCTAGTGTTATTCCGCAGAAATGAATGAATGAATAAATAAATAGACTCTAAGCACTTTATTCTTCTCACATAATTTCTTCTCGGTGACATTATTGAACAGGCTGTTGAAAACAAACATCGTTAAATGAGAAACGAAGAGCAGCCGCCTCCCCCCTTACTCCCTGCTGCAACATTTTCCAATGATGAATGCTCCCTAAATGGATTGAGCTTTTCTGAAAAGAAGTCAGAGAGAAATGTGATGTGCCCCCCCACCTGACCCCCTGGGGGAGTACATGTATCTTCACCTGTCACATAGCACACTGGCACTGGCTTACTTTTCAGCAAAGACTATTGATTTTGCTTATTGGCTGCAGGTGAGTCCATAAAGAACAAATTACGAAGTCAGAGGTGCACCCTTAGCAATTCTTGCATGATAACAGGGACCTCCCGACAGCCCCACCAGTCACATCCTCAGAACCCCCAGCAAAGGAGAAAGCTGGATAAGAAATAGCGTTTTTTACTGGTGTGAAGTAAGAGTTCTGTACAAGGGTTTCTGTCAAGGATAAAAATGCAGACAGTGGGCTTCAACTGTGGGGTGAAGTGTGCGTGTGTGTGTAAGTGCGAGATGGCAAGCAGAAGCCTTTGTTTAGAGCAGACACATCATTCCAGAGGTTAAGAAAGGATGCAGAATGGGCATTGGGGGCAGCTGGAAAACTGTCCTTTCTTGAGCCTTAAAATCAAAACATGGCAGAGGCAGGTCCCTGCTTGAAGGTGGTTTATGGCCTAGGCAGTTTCTCAAGATAACTTTCAGGTAAAGAATCTTTGATTTTCTTGTAGAGATCTCAGGGCGGTAGAACATGTTTCCCCTGTCATGAAACAAAGCCCACGAGTCGAACTTTTAAATAAATAACCAAATGACGATGAAAAATAATGTGACTCAAATCCACTTGATGCCAAAAGAGCAATCCATTCATTTCTGCCAGCACCTTAAATAATCTAATCAACTGGGTAAAGCATGCATGCGACGAGCTCAATTTGTTGTTAAACTCCTTAAAACTGTTTTTCCATGTGACAACTATCGTCAGGGTCACAGTCCAAGATTTGATGGTCCCGATGGTCAATAGCCTAAAATAACCGGGGGAAATTAGTGGGTGCTACTTATAATAATTAGATAATCTGACTTTCTTTTGGCCAAACCTAGAGGGTAATTCTAAAAGTCTAAACACCAAAATACAGAATAAAGAGACATACAATCAAAAGTACACGTTATAAAATTCACATATTGTTCAACTAAATCAGTGGTCACCGGTCTGTGGGCCATTTGGTACTGGTCCGCAGAGAAAGAATAAATAACTTATATTATTTCCATTTTATTTATATTTAAGTCTGAACGACATTTTATTTTGAAAAAATGACCAGACTCCCTCTGTTACATTTAAGACTCACTCTTGACGCTTGTTTCAATCACATGATACATTTATCCATACCACCCTAAAGGCCGGTCTGTGAAAATATTTTCTGACATTAAAACTGGTCCGTGGCCCAAAAAAGGTTGGGGACCACTGACCTAAATGAATCTAGCATCTCTAATTCTTCAGAGGGAAGTATTAGAAAGACGAGTTATGTGTAGGAAGTGTAAAATTATTAATGGACATAGAGGTAACATGTGGCTCCCCTTGGTCTTTTCAGAGAGTTTTAACAGGAAATAAATATTTGAGGAATATCTGTAATTCACCATCAGGTCATGGTGGCCACATAGAAACCAAGAGCAAAGACCACCACAGAGTCAGGTTCGGGAGCACACTTCATTGCCACCCTGTAGAATAACAGTGAAAGCTCAGTTTGACTTTGGCGTTCACTGGCTGACAGTCATTTACTGTATTTGAGGGGATGCCATGCTCAGCAGACTGATCCATGCACTTTAAATAACTGCACGGAAAGAAAAACTTCCAAAAATCTGCTTTCCCACAAAGCAGGGGCTCTTAGGAATCTTATCATACAATGACACCATGTTGACAAAACTTCTGAGCAAGATTGCAGTTTTAAATGTAAACTAACATCCTGGTCCCTTGATTTCAGATGACACCATAGAAATTCCCATGTAAGCTCAGCTCCCCCACCAGGGATAGTTTTCAAGAAATATTTGGCTATGCCAATTACCTGCGGATGGGGGTTGGTTGCAAAGATTTAAGGAAGGAGTATGTGAGTTTAGAAGGGCAATGACGGCCCTGGCCGGTTGGCTCAGCGGTAGAGCATCGGCCTAGCGTGCGGAGGACCCGGGTTCGATTCCCGGCCAGGGCACATAGGAGAAGCACCCATTTGCTTCTCCACCCCTCCGCCGCGCCTTCCTCTCTGTCTCTCTCTTCCCCTCCTGCAGCCAAGGCTCCATTGAAGCAAAGATGGCCCGGGCGCTGGGGATGGCTCTGTGGCCTCTGCCTCAGGCGCTAGAGTGGCTCTGGTCGCAACATGGCGACGCCCAGGATGGGCAGAGCATTGCCCCCTGGTGGGCAGAGCATCGCCCCTGGTGGGCGTGCTGGGTGGATCCCGGTCGGGCGCATGCGGGAGTCTGTCTGACTATCTCTCCCTGTTTCCAGCTTCAGAAAATGCAAAAAAAAAAAAAAAGAAGGGTAATGACAAGTCCAGCTTGGGCTCAGGGTAGGAAGCATGGTTGAGTGTTATTGGATGCCCTCTTAGGCCCTAGAACATGTATAGAATAGCGAACAAAAGTCTCAGACTTCAAACCCAAACTTTCTGCACTCCAGTGAAGCTTCGGACAATGTCCCTCTTACCCCCCTGGAGTTCCACTGCCCCCAAACACATGGCCTTTCTGCACCGTCAGGTGGATGGAATACGTTTGTCATCTCAGCAAGGAGTCATTGTGAACTCGTGTGGGGACTGAGAGAGGGGATGGGACAGTCACGATCTTCCACAGTGATTGCGGCTGCTAATTCTGCTGTGAGATTCGTAGAGCATCTGGAGAGGGAATTCAATAAAGTGTGGCCAAAATAGCACTCGCTTTATGCCCTCGCTTCTGGCTCCGTTTAAGACAGCGCTGAGACAGATCATATGACCCCAGCCCTTGCAAGACCTCATCACTTTTCATGGGAGAACTGAAAAGTGCTGATCCCAGAGCGTTCATGCTGATGGAACACAGATAAAAATCTGCAGGTGTAACTTTTTACAAATTTAGTACATGAAGCATAAAAAATATATCAGTGCCACTATAGATCATCCAGACCCAACTTCAACACCGTGTTGTGGCTATAAAAACCCCCACCAGACTCTTTTGATGTGCAAGAATTCATATATGGAGCTATGTGTGATAAATAAAGGTTAAAAGCGCTCTGTGATTTTTAAAGGATGTCAGGTAAGGTAGTTACTGATTATGACCCTGAGCTCACATGTCTTCTCAATGTAAAAATATCAAATATTATTGACATAGTGTGTAGTCCTCTAATTTTTCATTGGGTGGGGGTCTGTTCTATAGACTGTCTGAAGAGGTGGTAAGGGAGAGAGGAAAAGAACAAGACAGTGAAGCTGGATAATTCTGTAAGAACTAGTGGTGGGAATAACTGAGCTGCAAGTGAGTGGACAAAGAGGATAGTGTGTAGTCCTAGCTGGAAGGTGACCTTCTGCAGGGGCACTGAGCTTAGGTCTCAGTTTCCTCACTTAGAAACTGGGACTTGAACTAAACTGTGAATCCACTTCAAAACTCATCCTCTAAGGATTAAATCACAAAAATGAAGTCTGTATGCTTAGAAGGTTGACGTATCCACTTTTCCTAACTTAGGAGGGCTTATGGAGAATCCCAGATATATCATGAAATTGTTTTGGAAAATAATGGGTTTAGCTACCCTCCTACTGCAGCCTAAAGAAGTTGACGGCACTTCACCAAATGCAGGCCATTTTAGAGTGGGTGAAATTATTAAGTTAATTTCTCATCTAAAAAAAGAGACAGCCTGATCAGGTGGTGGTACAGTAGGATAGAACATTGGCCTGGGATGCTAAGGAACCAGGTTTGAAACCCTGAAGTCACCAGCTTGAGCACAGACTCATCCGGCTTGAGAGTGGGCTGACCAGGTTGAGTGTGGGGTCACTGGCTTGAGTATGGGATTATAGACATGACCTGTTAGTCTCTGGATTGAGCCCAAGGTTGCTGACTTAAGCCCAAAGGTTGCTAGCTTGAGCCCAAGGTTGCTGGCTTGAGCAAGGGGTCACTCACTCTGCTGTACTCTCCCCATCAAGGCACATATGAGAAAGCAGTCAATGAACAGCTAAGGTGCTGAAACTATGAGTTGATGCTTCTCATCTCTCTCCCTACCTGTCTGTCCATCTCTGCCCCTCACTTGCTCCTATACTGACTCAGAATAGGAGAGGGTACACAGGTAAAAGTCTCACCCAGGTGTTTCGCATTATCTGCCACCAAACTTAGATTCTCAAATGTAAATCTCCAGCTCCTTCTAAATACCTCTTCAAACTTAAAATGTCCCAGATTCATACCATCTTCAATCCCACCCCACTATGCCGACTTCTCTTTTTGTCCTTGGTTCCACTAATCCATAAACAGGGCAACTAGAACTTCAGATGGGAACATTGGGATCATTCCATAAACCTCCCCCCCTTTTCTTCTTTCTCTTATATCCTTCGTCAAGGGGTCCCGCACATTTTATGACTAAATACACTATCCCATTATCTTTCATGCAATCCCTGGGTTACTGTACTTCCTAACTTAGTAACACTAACTCAAGTAACACCCACCTCTCTTAGCAAATTATCCTCACTGTGCCTGAGAAATCCTGCTAATAGAAAACCTGCTTTATTACTCTCCAGCAGATCTTTCAGTGGTTCCCTGTTACCCTTCGGAGTCAAATCCAAGTTCCGTAGTATGGCATGAAGCACACATCATCCTCCGACCTCTGCCTCCTTATTCAGCCTTACCATCTCCTAAAGCCCTATACCCACCATCATATCCGTGGCCCACTGATTTTAGCTAAAGGAAACCTCTGCCTCCCTTTGCCTGATCCCCTCGGCCCATTCACTGCACTGGACTTCAACAATGAGTACAGAGAAAACACAGAGCCCGTAGACCAAAGATTACCAGCCTTAGTTCTAAGATACAACCAGGTTCAGACCATGTGTGTAAATTCCCTTTAGGCATGTCTCTCTCACATGCTCAAGTCTTGCAACCAAAAGCTCTTTGAACTTTCAGACCATTCTCTGTTACAGGCTCTGAAAAACTCCCTTTGAAACTCAGAGCTGAGTTTCTTAGGGGAAAGCTGGGCTCAGCCTTCCCTTTGAAGCCATGAATGACATTCATTCTATGGGTGGAAAGCCCTGTAGGAGCCAACGAGGAAACCCTAGGAACTACCAGACATTAAAGAGATGTCAGGTAGTCTGTTTGGATTAGTTTTTTTCTATTACAGTATAGGATTTTATCGGGAAAAACAACAGGCTCTGGACAACGGTATCTGACTCCTCAGGAAACCACAGAATCATTTCAAAACAATCAAAAACAGTCTCTCTATATCCTTGTGATTGTCTATGAAGAAACTCCTCTAGTGAACACCAACCTATAGTCCACAAAGATATACTGTTTATGGTGAATTTAGAATTGTAAAAGATAATGTCCCAGCCTGACTCAGGATTCACAGCATTCAGCCAGTTGACACCCGAAGGATAAAGAGCGTGTCCCTCCACATGACACCTGTTGGAGTCGGGTTTGGGTGCTCCCAGAAGGGAAGAGGCACTCACTACTGACTCTCCAGGAGAGATATGAGATGTCTCTCTGCACGGGCAGTGGTGACAACACCTTTTGTATCTATGGCTCAGGAGCTTTGTTGTGTCTAAAAGCGCCAGAAAGGGAGAATTGGAATTGTTCTTGAAGCTGTCAAAGCCAAATCATCCAAAGCAATGGCGTGTTTGTGGATGTCTTTATGAATCTCTAGTAGGTGCCACATTTGAAAAGTGAAAAACCACAGAAATTTACAAGTCACAAAATTAGAACTTAGGGAAACATGTAATGTGTTAAAAACAAATAAGTAAAAAGTCGCTTCAAGAAATAACCCTATCTTCTGATCCAGATTCAGTGAATGAAGTCACTCATTGCCATGTCAGTATACGCAACAGAGATTTTGCTAATGCTTTTCTGCCGTTCAATCCCTGATTCAAATGGTGAATAACGGTTTTCTCTCTCTTATTACCAAGTGTCCTCTGGACATGTTTTCACCACATCAAGACAGAGGTACACCAACCTTTTCATTCTGCAGCTTGAACAGTTCCTAATGGATTATCAGTTGCTCTGTATCCTTCGTTGAATAGTTAACCAAAAACCCTAATATGGTTGAAGATTGATAAGCATCTTACCAGCCTTAGTTCTAAGATACAACCAGGTTCAGACCATGTGTGTAAATTCCCTTTAGGCAATTTACTCCTGAATTTGGAGATCTTTGGGAAGTTTGATTTCCAGAAAGTTTGCAAGTACTCCTAGGTGTCAATTATCATGACTACTAATAATACCTTATGCTTGGGAAATACTATGTGTAGAGCACATTTTCCTTAATCCTTATAGCAATCCCACAAGGGAGATATTCTTACTATCCCTTGTTTTACAAATAAAGGTAGGTTCCCAGGGTGCTGCCTAGTATACCATTACCCAGAGTACAAGTACCCTTTAGCAAGGTCTACAGAATGTTGACCCTATAATTGGGTTTCAGGGTCCTACCCCCCACACGACTTTTAAATACAACAGCATTTTCCCTCACAGTTCCCAGTCTCGGGTAGATCTAAGGTTTCGGGAAAGGTGACCGCTCTGAAAGATAACATCTTCATCTAGTAGATATCAATATTCACCTCTCTGTGAAACGCTTTACCTTTAAAGAATAAATGCTGTGTGGCCCTGGCTGGGTGGTTCAGTGGATAAAGCCTCATCTCTGCACACTAAGGTCACCCTCTGTTCCTCTCTGTCAAAATTAAAAAAAAAAGAATAAATGCTATGTTTGGTGAACATGTCAGTTATAAAATATGCTCAATATTGAACACTGTTGACACTTATCAAATTATTATGATTGTTGATTTTAATGATATAAGAATAGACTCCCCTAAGGCTAACTACTGTTATCCTAAGACTAACAATGGTTAGCCTTAATTTTTAGTATTTCATGTCATTTATATCAAGCTTTTGTTTTAACTGTTAATTAGCCATCATTGTTGATGACTTCAATTTCTCTACAAAAAAAATAGTTATCTTTCTTTTCAACATGCCCATAAGATTTTCTATACTGACAAGAAGTCACAATCAGACCTGAAGCAATCTTCTCTTGTTGACCACTCACTTATATCCTTACAGTGTTACCTGGTCAAGTCTTCTGACTACAGGCCTCTTCCATCAAGTATGCTTGTTTCACAAGCTGGACATGAACCAGAGCCTATTAATATTTAAAAGAGTAACCAGGGACCTAACCTTTCCTCAATTGGGTTTAACCTTCTCAAAAGTTCAAATCATAAAATTATAGCAAATCAGAGCTGGAAGGAACCTTTGGGTTGATCTCTAATTCCTACACATTACAGAGACAACGAAATTCCAGAGAGATCAAATAGACCGACATGATTTGTAGTTCTGACTCATGGTTTTAGTCCTATGCCACTTGTTCCACACAATTTTATGACTGATACTCTACAAAGAGCCACAAAATGTTGACTGAATTGAATAAATACAGCACCCAGGGAGAGAGACACTTCCTGCTGACTTATCGATGAAAGGCAGGGTAAGAAGAAACCAGTAAAAAAATGTCACTCCCATTTACTCTCTAACTCCACAGACAGTGGGTTAGGCATCTTCCATCTGTTATCTCTTTCAAAACACACAGGGATGTGCAAAGTTTTACATATAAGGGAACAGATACTGGAAGAACTGTGTGAACTTGGTTGACATCGGGACTGGTTAAATGACCTGTCTGGGTCTCAAACCCACATTTTTCTGACTGTAAACTGGGTTCTTTTCAGTAGAACATGTTGTTTAGCATTTGGGTAAAAGGAAGTGATGTGTTGTTTTTAAGAGAGTGATATGTTGTAAAAGAGTGTTAGAAAGTCACAACTGGGCTCCCCTTCTCGGCCCTTAAAGACACTATGGAGTAAAAAGCATCCTGGAGGAAGCTTCTTTGCTCCATTACCATGTGAACACTCTGTAGCTTTCTTTGCCGCTGTCTGATATTTTAGGGCCAAGTGATTGGGTGATTTTTCTAACAAGGTATTTTATTTTATGCCTTATCTTATTGTCAGGCTGTAACTCATTTCAGGAAAAATGACATGCCTCTTCCCTCCCAAAGAGTATGTAATGTAACATGACTCATCAGAGAAGTAGCATGACACATCAAAAATAAATGTTTGTGCCTGGTGATTTAGGTAGCTAATAAAGGCAAGAACATTGTATTATTCATGTCTCAATAATGTCTGTGGATAATTCAGTATGCCCAAACCCTTCGAGACGAAGCTTCCAAAGTCTGTGGACTTTGGCTAAATCAGACCAGATGTGCTGCAAGATACATTTTTATCAATAGGCCCACCAACCGGAGTCCTTTTCAGGTCTTAAAGCAGAGAGCTCTGAGTACCTCCTGCCCCATCTTGGGTAGTACAAGCAGCAGTTCGTTTCAGAGGTCTGAGATTTCCCAGCAGACTTCTTGCCATGAACCCACATTGTTCTAAGCCCTCACCCTCCCTGTACTCTCCAAACTGAGGGTGGAAATACATTGTTCAGGGGTAGAGCAGAGCCACTGGTCCCACCCCTTGCTTTATTGGGCTGGAGAGTAATGTGTATACCAACACAACAAACCACCAGTTACTGCAAAGATGCAGATTAATGGAGAACCCTCATTTGTATCTTTTAATCGTTCTTTCTCTACCATTGAAATAGCTTCCAACTTAACTAAATTACCAACAGAACCTATGCATTTCATTCCCTTTTACTGGGATGTTTTCTCTACTTGCATGTGGTTCTATGGCATGAAATGGAAACCCAATGGGACATAAAGCACAATTAGAGAAATCTATGGTCTAAGTCAGTCTGTTTTCTACTTGAAATAAAATATGAATTAATTTAAATATTTTTTTATTAATTTACTAAATGTGGAAGCCTAAATGTTTCATTCATGAATGTTTCTTCTCATCAGCCCTCTTGCCAGTCTTAGGAAAGGTCTCTACCCAGTGTATAAATAGAAATACTTTCAATAAACAATGAGAAATGTGACATTAACTGTAGTTTGTATGGGGTAGAAAAGATGGTCTCTAAACAGAGAAACATATTTTTAGAGGACCAGTAAATCAAACATTCAAAAGTCAACATTCCTTGATGGACACATTTGTTTCTGACCTAGCAGAGTTTACAGCACATAATAAACAGTCAATGAATGTTTGTTGAAGTATGTAGATGTAGCCAAAGTGAGTCAGAATTAGCACTGGCAATATGATAGTCATTTAGCCATTTGGCACTGCAAAATAGAGTCGATGGCACAGTAATCCCATTCAGAACTTGATATTTTAAAAAAACCAACTCATTGAATCAATATCTTATACAAAACGTCCATTAGAACTCATCTACGATAATTAGCAAACCAAAGGAAGTTTTCCTGCCGCAGTCCACAGAAACACTGTATTGTGTTTGAGCCACTCAAGGAAGGAAGTGGAGAGTGAAACCAACCTAAAGGTGATATCCACTTCTATACACAGAAATAGATTTGCAATATTGATTTGAGGAACATCAACCTTGGCATCAGAATAAATTTAAAATGTTTAGCCATAGGAAATATATATTTCTATCATTGTCAAGGAAATCTTTGCGGTCACAAAATGAGACAAGTTATCCTGAGAAGTAAACTGAATGTTCTCACAATCTGGTTATCTATAGATGTGTTCCTACATTCATAACTATAAAATGCAATTATTTTTTTTTTGGTTTGCTCTGCCCTTCTCTAAACCCTGTCTGAAGAGATAAATAAATTCAGCAAACCATCTGAAATTATGATGACAGAAAAGATAAATGAAGCGTCTCTCTAAACATCCTCCCTGGTGATCTCTACCACTAGAAATACAAGAGCTCTTGTTACAAAGTAAATTTGGAAGGCAAACTTGAAAATATGTCCCAGAGAGGTAGAATGCATCACACATGACTCAGTCGAGCAGTGACATGGATACTGCTGGAGAAACGCATAGAAGATGAGCAGAATTAAGAAGTGTATATCATTCTGCACGAAGTATCACTTGTGGGGACCAGGCTCTGCTGATCTTGTGATACGGAGCACATCTTTTATCTTGTACATTTCTTCATATATTTCACAAATGGTATTTGAGTTTCTGATCCCCCAAGAGAAGGACCAACAAACAAAACAAAACAACACAATAACGGCCTGAGTGGCGCTGCTGCAGATGAAAAGAGAAAATAATAAATAGCTTCCTCTCATCCTTGTGAATTCCAGACCAATTAAGGAATAAGACAAGAGCCAGCAAATAAAAACCAGATATCCCTATAATGACTGATAGAAGATAAGGTGGGCAATATATCATAGGCAGTATTGTCACCCAAAGCAACCTGGTGACCGAACAAAAGGACCAGAAGACTTACCAGTCTCCTCTTAGGCAGGTCTGGGGGCTGACAACATCCCTCCCATTAGATGAGGAAAGACCCTGTTCTGACACAGTATGTCTGCTCCCTGTGAGCAGCTTACTCCCAAGATAGAGATAGGAATGCTGAGTCGAGCATATCCAGTTTACTCTTTTCCATCTGGCCAGCAGTTAGCCCAACTCCTTAAACTGAGTCAAAGTATGGAGAAGAGCCAGGGCTTAAGTGATTGTGAAGACAGCTTAGAAATGGAAAGAAGTATTCCTTTTTGAACAGTATCAACTGGTACAAAATCAGTCATAATTCTTTGTCAACCCAGTTCAACTAAGATTTGCAATGGCTACATTTTGTTTTACACTCCTAAGATAAATATTTTGTCCTGTCTTCCCCCCCCCACAATGTATACACTATTAATTATCCTATAGGAGACATAAATATCTTATTCTGGAATGGATTAATATTCTTATTCTACTCTCTGTAATTCTTTCACATACTTCCTATAGTCTGATTGACACTGCATACCTCTAGTTTCTGAGAGTGCTGAGTGTAATTGTCTAGTATAGTGTTCCACATAGTACTATGTGCAGTTAGATGGTGCTCACATGCTCTGACCAAACTCAGCCCCCCGCCCCCCGTAATCATTTTCCCTCCCTGGTAGCGATAGTTTCTTCACTCGTTTGTATATCAACAATTTAAAAATCTAGTTTGGGGCCATGGAAAGTCAAGAAAGTTGAGCCTAAAGTGAAGCTATGCCAGGAAAGAAACATGACCTTCACTGTCAGCAGAAAGGGTGAGAAGAATGGTCGTTGTATGGTTTCAGCCACTGAGTTACGTGTGAGTCTACAGTTTAGTCACAGTCTTCCTGCTTATTTGGGAGTTATTCACCCTAATACAGGAGTAAGAAGTATGAGAATTTTGAAAGGGTTGAGAGAAGTAAACAATTATGATAGAAATAGAAGTGAAACAAAAAGTTACCAGGATGCTGTGCCCTAATCAATTGGAAGTGTCACATCAGATTTGCTAGCAAATGGGATCAGAAAAAGCCTTTCAAAACATAAACTATTGGTAAGCCAAAGGGCTTCTTTGTCACAGCAAAGAAGTTCCATGGTATAATTTAAGGCAGATTCCAATTATTTGTTGCTGCATTTCAAAATAACTCACATCAGGCACTGGGATCTTATTTGCATTTCACATAACAGCTAGAATTTTTATTCTCATTTTTATATTCAATGCATATACTGTCTCTGCTAAGACTGAATGAAGCAGGGACTTTTCTGTAAGTTTGGCACAACAGAGTCTGGGGACCGACTTGCTGCAAGACACTGGTGGTGTACTGCTGGGCTTAGAGGAAGAAGGAAAATTCTCCAAGGCACTCACCTGACCCTTACTTACAGGGTGAGGACACACCATGGGGATGCAATGCTGGGAATGTGAGCCGGCCTGAGGGTCCATACTATCCTAACAGCACTACCAATGACAGTCCTACCACCTACAAACAAGAGGCAGTGCTTTGGGTCAACAGCGAAGAGCAAGGGTGGAACTGAACACATCCTCATTAAGACAGAACCCTGGCCTGACCTGTGGTGGCGCAGTGGATAAAGCGTCGACCTGGAAATGCTGAGGTCGCCGGTTTGAGACCCTGGGCTTGCCTGGTCAAGGCACATATGGGAGTTGATGCTTCCTGCTCCTCCCCCCCTTCTCTCTCTATCTCTCTCCTCTCTCTCTCTCTCTCTCCCTCTCTCTCTCCTTTCTCAAATGAATAAATAAAATAAAATAAATTTAAAAAAAACCAAAAAACTTTAAGACAGAACCCTGGTAGGAAGCTAAAGAGATTGCAGATGAATGACAACATCTGCTCAAAGCAGAAGCAAACACATGCTGTGACGGTACAATTAGGAATTTACAAAGATTATCAAGCACAAAAGAGAGCAAGCTTCCACTGGGGAGAGTGAAAAGGGGAGGGGTAAGAAAAATGTTCTATATAAAAGTATATAAAGGCCATAGATCCCCCTAGCCATTATATAGTTGAATCATCATAAACAGAATATTGAGTAGTCATGTGTGAACTAAAGATGGAATTACAAAAAAAAAAAAAAAAAAAAAAAAGAAATTAAGCAAGCTATAGATCACCAGGAATGGCTCTCTAGATCTGAAAAAGAATAAAATGGAGGTCTAGAGGTAAAAATATAATTATTGAACAAAACCATCAGTAAAGAGATGAAATAGCAGATTAAATACGAGATGAATTCCTAAAAGATATATCTGAAAAAAAGAAAAATGCAGCACAAACTAATAAAAAAATATATAAAATATGAAGTAGAAATGAGGAGAGAGGATAGTATGAGGTCTAATATATAAGCAGTCAAGTCCTGAAAAGAGATCATAGAATTAGAATTTAGTATCTGGAAAAACTATTTTTCTAGAATTTGGGAGGAACAAAGACATTTTATTTTATAATTAAAGCATTTTGTTTTATCATTTTATTTTGAAAGCATTTCTCATTAATAAGCCTGTGACAATGGAATGTTTAAGAAATGCATTTCAGGAAGAAAAAAAATTACTTATAAAAGGGTCATTTGACATACAAAATATTACTATATAAACAGTAACTGAAAAATGTAAATTTAAATAAACATTTTCTGCATAAAATAATGACAAGGTTTAATCTGTGCAGATGAACTAAAATGCTGTATGGCAATAGTGATCATTCAGAAGGAGAGGATAGAGCTTAGTGTTCAAAGATTTTTGCATGGAGCACCCTGGCTGGGTGGATCAGTTGGTTAGAGCATCGTCCCGAAACCCTATTTAATTTCTTGGAGAGAAACAGCACACACACACAAAATGTTACTGATTGTATCATGTCAATATTGGGGTATATATAAAATAATCAACAAAGAAAAGGATATACTCTTTACCCTTGAGAAGATTATACATTTTTCTAGTTTTTATATTTTGATAGTGTATATTTTGACACTTTTGTGGACCCCTAATCAAATGTTAGTGCCTCATGAAATGAGACAGATATTGGTACATTAGGAATTTTGATCCAATGCAGACAAGCCTTAACATGTATTATATAATTTACTTTACAGTATGAAAGTAGTCTTTCTCTTTCTGCCATCAAAACACCTGACTACCTAAAATTCATGCATTAGTAATTAAATTATGAGAGGTATGTAAAAGTGTTCTATTTCAAAACATTACTTGCAAATTGTAAGTTATTGTTTCAGATATTATTATTCCAAACTTAGCACCCTTTTCTCTTTATGCACCCAAGTGTTTGTTACATCAGGCATATGCTGGTTATATAGAATATGGAAATAGCCACCTCTTTCTCCTATTCTAGAATAATTCATATTCATATCACGCATTTTGTCATGTAGAAGTTAACATATTATTCTTGCATTCCAACTAGCAGTCTTTAACCGACAGAAAAATCAATGCCATTTCCTCACCAGCAAATTATAGTCCACTTCTGTACATTATAGCACTTTTCTTGGAGCTGATAAATAAGGAAAAAATACTTATGGTCATTTAACTTAGTAGGATTTACTTAAATGAACTGCCAGGAAGAACTCTTAAAATAATTGATTTTTCTCTCAGATGAAACATGTACAATGGAGTAAATGAGAAGTCTTTTAAACAAATGTAATTTGCTGTTCATTAAAGGAAACGTAAAATACATGATAAGACTGAATTATCCAAATCTCTAAAAAAAAAAATCTTCCGGTGGTTATTAACCAATTTTATAGTAAAGAGCTTTAAATGGTGTTCAAAGCATTTCACAACCTGATCTTGATGGAGATGAAGCAATTTTAAAACAAATAATTACTACAATCCCACTGTTTGTGTGTTTGTTTGTTTATTTACTACAGATGAAGTGAAATAGCTGAATGTATGTAAGTGATTTGGAATCGACAACTCTTATAACAGGCAAAGCCGGAAAAGACTTGGGGAAAAAAATCCATACTGACCTCACCACTGATCAACTCCTATCGACAGCTGTCACTCAGAAGGCGATATCACATAAAAGCTTTCCAATCTGTAGCTTAAGTTTTCCGTAGTAGGGCAAAATCCTATTACCTTCCAACCCAACTCTCAGACATCCATTCTCTTCTCTTCATGTTTGCAAACCTGACAGTTTCTCCTAGATAGAATGTCTTTCATTCAAGTTCTTCCTCGTTAACATTCCAATCCCAAATCTTCTACTTAAAAATAATCAGTTGTATAGAATGATGTGCAAACTAATTATGGATTTTTTTTAAGTTAAATTGTGTAGTAGCTAATACCATTTAATAGCCATCTTCTACATTCAACGGGTTCGACTAAATTTTTCTATAGCTGTAAACTGGTTTTCAAATAGTGTGTGTTTATAGGGTGAGGAGGTTGCATTTATTTTAATATATTTTGAATATTTAGCTTATTTAAACATTCTTGAAATCTAAGAATCAAAGAAGCCAGTTGTAGATTCTATAAACATTATTCATAATTCAGAAAATGTTTAGAATGTACAGACGTGAGTCTAGAGTCCTCTATTCTAAATAATCTGGTTGAAAAGTTAAAAAAAATATTCTAAACATGTTTGACTACTTTATACGATGTTAGATGATTAGCATTTGCTTAATAATCCAAAGTGGTTGCACCATTTTACAATTCAACCATGAAGGTTATCATTTTTCTGCCTCCTTGCCAACACTTGTTCTTGTCCATCTTTTCTGTATAGTCATCTGAGTGACAACTAAGTGCTCTCTCATTGCAGTTTTGATTTGATTTCCTTGACTAACAATGAGGCCCTCTACATCACTAACAACATTAAGCATTTTTTCCTACATATATTGGAAGATTCTTAACTTTGTGTTCAAAATATTAATTTTTTTACTATCTCTAGGACCAAACACAAGCAGGCACATAGTAGCAACTCAATCATGTCTATAAAAGGAATGAATGCATATGTAATTTTTAACAGAATGAAGCTCTTTTTAATTATTCATAAGAAAGGCACTAAGTACCTATTGTCTATTATGAATACTCTTCTCAAATAGTCTAACACATTGATAAAAATTTTATATATATATATTTATAGTATATTATATATACTATAAATAAATATATAAATGCAAAAAAATGGATTTTTTTTTTAATTTTATTTTTTTAATGGGGTGACATCAATAAATCAGGATACATATATTCAAAGATAACAAGTCCAGGTTATCTTGCCGTTCAATTATGTTGCATACCCACCACCCAAAGTCAGATTGTCCTCCTTCACCCTCTATCTTGTTCTCTCTGTGCCCCTCCCCCTCCCCCTTTCCCTCTCCCATTCCCCCCTCCCCCCCGTAACCACCACACTCTTATCAATGTCTCTTAGTTTCACTATTATGTCCCACCTACGTATGGAATAATACAGTTCCTGTTTTTTTCTGATTTACTTATTTCACTTCGTATCATGTTATCAAGATCCCACCATTTTGCTGTAAATGTTCCGATGTCATCATTTCTTATGGCTGAGTAGTATTCCATAGTGTATATGTGCCACCTCTTCTTTATCCAGTCATCTATTGATGGGCTTTTTGGTTGTTTCCATGTCCTGGCCACTGTGAACAATGCTGCAATAAACATGGGGCTGCATGTGTCTTTACGTATCAATGTTTCTGAGTTTTGGGGATATATACCCAGTAGAGGAATTGCTGGGTCATAAGGTAGTTCTATTTTCAGTTTTTTGAGGAACCACCATACTTTCTTCCATAATGGTTGTACTACTTTACATTTCCACCAACAGTGGATGAGGGTTCCTTTTTCTCCACAGCCTCTCCAACATTTGCTATTACCTGACTTGCTAATAACAGCTAATCGAACAGGTGTGAGGTGGTATCTCATTGCCGTTTTGATTTGCATTTCTCTAATAGCTAAAGAAGATGAGCATCTTTTCATATATCTGTTGGCCATTTGTATTTCTTCCTGGGAGAAGTGTCTATTCATATCCTCTTCCCATTTTTTTATTGGATTGTTTGTTTGTTTGTTGTTGAGTTTTATGAGTTCTTTGTATATTTTGGATATTAAGCCCTTATCTGAGCTGTTGTTTGAAAATATCATTTCCCATTTAGTTGGCTTTCTGTTTATTTTGTTATCAGTTTCTCTTGCTGAGCAAAAACTTCTTAGTCTGATGTAGTCCCATTCATTAATTTTTGCCTTCACTTCTCTTGCCATTGGAGTCAAATTCATAAAATGCTCTTTAAAACCCAGGTCCATGAGTTGAGTACCTATGTCTTCTTCTATGTACTTAATTGTTTCAGGTCTTATGTTTAGATCTTTGATCCATTTTGAGTTAATTTTTGTACAGGGGGAAAGACTGTAGTCCAGTTTCATTCGTTTGCATGTGGCTTTCCAGTTTTCCCAGCACCATTTATTGAAGAGGCTTTCTTTTCTCCATTGTGTGTTGTTGGCCCCTTTATCAAAAATTATTTGACTATATATATGTGGTTTTATTTCTGGACTTTCTATTCTGTTCCATTGGTCTGAGTGTCTATTTTTCTGCCAATACCATGCTGTTTTGATTGTCGTGGCCCTATAATAGAATTTGAAGTCAGGTATTGTTATGCCCCCAGCTTCATTCTTTTTCTTTAGGATTGCTTTGGCTATTCGGGGTTTTTTATAGTTCCATATAAATCTGATGATTTTTTGCTCTATTTCTTTAAAAAATGTCATTGGAAGTTTGATGGGAATTGCATTAAATTTGTATATTGCTTTGGGTAATATAGCCATCTTGATTATATTTATTCTTCCTAGCCAAGAACAAGGTATATTCTTCCATCTCATTATATCTTTCTCAATTTCCCTTAACAATGGTTTATAGTTTTCATTATATAAGTCCTTTACATTCTTTGTTATGTTTATTCCTAAGTATTTTATTTTTTTTGTTGCAATCGTGAAGGGGATTATTCTTTTGAGTTCCTTCTCAGTTGTTTCATTGTTGGCATATAGAAAGGCTATTGACTTCTGTATGTTAATTTTGTATCCTGCGATCTTACTGTATTGGCTTATTGTTTCTAGTAGTCTTTTTGTGGATTCTTTGGGGTTTTCGATGTATAGGATCATATCATCTGCAAAAAGTGATACCTTTACTTCTTCTTTTCCGATATGGATGCCTTTTATTTCTTTGTCTTGTCTGATTGCTCTGGCTAGAACCTCTAGTACCACATTAAATAAGAGTGGAGAGAGTGGACAACCCTGTCTTGTTCCTGATTTAAGGGGGAAAGCCTTCAGTTTAGTGCCATTTAATATGATGTTAGCTGATGGTTTATCATATATGGCCTTTATCATGCTGAGATATTTTCCTTCTATACCCATTTTGTTGAGAGTCTTAAACATAAAATTGTGTTGTATTTTATCGAAAGACTTTTCTGCATCTATTGATAAGATCATGTGGTTTTTGTTCTTTGTTTTGTTGATATGGTGTATTACATTAACCGTTTTACGTATGTTGAACCATCCTTGAGATTCTGGGATGAATCCCACTTGATCATGATGTATTATTTTTTTAATATGTTGTTGTATTCGATTTGCTAGTATTTTGTTTAGTATTTTAGCATCTGTATTCATTAGAGATATTGGTCTGTAGTTTTCTTTTTTTGTGCCATCCTTGCCTGGTTTTGGTATGAGGGTTATGTTGGCCTCATAAAATGTGTTTGGAAGTATTGCTTCTTCTTCAATTTTTTGGAAGACTTTGAGTAGAATAGGAACCAAGTCTTCTTTGAATGTTTGATAAAATTCGCTGGTATAGCCATCAGGGCCTGGACTTTTATTTTTGGGGAGGTTTTTAATGGTTTTTTCTATTTCTTCTCTACTGATAGGTCTGTTTAGGCTTTCTGCTTCTTCTTGACTCAGTCTAGGAAGGTTGTATTGTTCTAGGAATTTATCCATTTCTTCTAGGTTGTTGAATTTAGTGGCATAAAGTTTTTCATAGTATTCTACAATAATTCTTTGTATATTTACGGTGTCCGTGGTGATTTCTCCTCTTTCATTTTGGATTTTGTTTATATGAGTTCTTTCTCTTTTTTCCTTGGTAAGTCTTGCCAAGGGTTTGTCAATTTTGTTGATCTTTTCAAAGAACCAGCTCCTTGTACTATTAATTTTTTCTATAGTTTTTCTGTTCTCTAATTCATTTATTTCTGCTCTGATTTTTATTATCTCCTTTCTTCGGCTGGTTTTGGGTTGTCTTTGTTCTTCTTTTTCTAGTTCCTTAATGTGAGAAGTTAAGTGGTTCACTTGGGCTCTCTCTTGTTTGTTCATATATGCCTGAAGCGATATGAACTTCCCTCTTATCACTGCTTTTGCTGCATCCCATAGATTCTGATATGTCGTATTGTCATTTTCATTAGTCTGTATATATCTTTTGATCTCTGCACTTATTTCTTCTTTGACCCATTCATTTTTTAAAAGTATGTTGTTTAGTTTCCACATTTTTGTGGGATTTTTTCCTCTTTTTTGCAGTTGAATTCTAGTTTCAAGGCTTTATGATCAGAAAATATGCTTGGTACAACTTCAATTTTTCTGAATTTGCTGATGTTGTTTTTGTGGCCCAACATACGGTCAATTCTTGAGAATGATCCATGCACACTGGAGAAAAATGTATACTCAGTCACTTTGGGATGAAATGTTCTGTAGATGTCTATCATATCCAGGTGCTCTAGTGTTTTGTTTAAGGCCACTATGTCTTTGTTGATTCTCTGTTTGGATGACTGATCTAGAGCCGTCAGTGGTGTATTGAGGTCTCCAAGTATGATTGTATTTTTGTCAGTTTTTGTTTTAAGATCAATAAGTAGCTGTCTTATATATTTTGGTGCTCCTTGGTTTGGTGCATATATATTAAGAATTGTTATGTCTTCTTGATTCAGTGTCCCCTTAGCCATTATGAAATGGCCATTTTTGTCTCTGAGTACTTTTCCTGTCTTGTAGTCAGCATTATCCGATATGAGTATTGCTACACCTGCTTTTTTTTGGATGTTATTTGCTTGGAGTATTGTTTTCCAGCCTTTCACTTTGAATTTGTTTTTATCCTTGTTACTTAGATGAGTTTCCTGTAGGCAGCATACAGTTGGATTTTCTTTTTTAATCCATTCTGCTACTCTGTGCCTTTTTATTGGTGAGTTTAATCCGTTTACATTTAGTGTAATTAATGATACTTGTGAGTTCCCTATTGCCATTTTATATCTTGCTTTCTGTTAGTTTTGTGTCTTGTTTGATCCTTCTCTTTCGTTTTTCTATCTTTTGTTTTTATTTGGTTGTATTCCATACATCTTTCCTCTGTTGCTATCTTTTTTATCTCATGTGCTTCTGTGGTGGTTTTTTCAATGGTGGTTACCTTTGAGTAATGAAAAGGGTCCCTACCCTGTTCATTGTAGCAAACTATTTTGTGAGTACTTTTGCACTCCATCGTCCTTTGCTACTGTTAATCTCCGTCTTCTCCCCCTCTTTCTTTTTGTTGTTGTCACAGTTTAAATTTGGTTTTATTGTGTTCTTCTTGGAGCTTTTACTTGTGGCTCTGTTTTTTTTTTGTGTGTGTGCTTTGTATCTGATTGGAGAACCCCCTTTAGTAATTCCTGGAGTGGGGGTTTTCTGATGATAAATTCCCTCATCTTTTCTGTATCTGTGAATGTTTTTATTTCTCCTTCGTATTTGAAGGATAGCTTTGATGGGTATAGTATTCGTGGCTGAAAGTTCCTCTCTTTCAGGACTTTAAATATTGGGGTCCACTCTCTTCTAGCTTGTAGAGTTTCTGCTGAGAAATCTGATGATAATCTAATGGGCCTTCCTTTATATGTTGTATTCTTCTTTTCCCTGGCTGCCTTGAGAATTTTTTCTTTGCTGTTGGTTTGTGTCAATTTCATTATGATATGCCTTGGAGTAGGTTTGTTGGGGTTAAGAAAACTCGGAGTTCTGTTTGCTTCTTGAACTTGAGGCTTTAGTTCTTTCCACAGGCTTGGGAAGTTCTCATCTATTATTTGTTTGAGTATGTTCTCCATTCCATTTTCTCTCTCTTCTCCCTCTGATATACCTATTATTCTTATGTTATTCTTTTTGATGGAGTCAGATAATTCTTGTAGGGCTATCTCATTTTTTTAAATTTTTGAGTCTCTTTCTTCTTCTCTCTGTTGTGTCTCAAGTTGCTTGTCTTCTATTTCACTAATCCTCTCTTCTATCTGGTCTGTTCTATTAGCCAAGCTTATTACCTCGTTTTTCAGCTCGTGAATTGAGTTTTTCATCTCTGTTTGATTTGTTTTTATAGTTTCAATTTCCTTGGACATATATTCTTTGTGTTCATTGAGTTGTTTTCTGAGCTCCCTAAATTGCCTTTCTGTGTTTTCTTGTATATCTCGGAGGATTTTTAGGATTTCTATCTTGAATTCTCTGTCATTTAGCTCCAAGGTTTCCAATATATTAAATTTTTTCTCCATAGATTTTTCCTCATCTAGCTGTGTTACCTCTCTTTCTTTTGTATCCATGATATTCGATTTTCTCTTCCTTAATGGCATCTGAGGGTGGTTTTGTTGATAGTATTAATGAGATTTAATAAAGAATAAAAAGTTAAAAAAATAACAATAAAAAAAATAAAAAATTGAAAAGAGTTGTTTTTTTTTAAAAAAAAATTAATAATGAAATAAAGAAAAATAAAATAAAAATTAAAAAAAAGGAAATTATTCCCCTCCTCCTTTTTTCCTCTCCTCTCCTCTCTCCTCTTTTTTGAGAAAATCTTGTGGTGGACTGTGAATTATAACAAACAATGCCTGTGATGGAGGTCCTGAATTGGGGAAAAGTAATAAAGGGGCAAAAAAAAAAAAAAAGAAAAAAAAAAAAAAGGAAAGAAAAAAGAAAAAAAAGAGTGTATGGACCCACAAAAAGGAAATAAGGAAAAAATTTGGGTCAAGAATGAAATGATTTGCTTTTAGGTGTTGGTTGTCTAAGAGTTATGATGAGAGGAATAAGAGGAAAATGGAAAAATGGGGGGACAAATTAAAAAATTACTATTGTATTTAGTGGAACAAGAACTAGATAATATGGAGAGCCAGGGATGAGAGCACTGCTAGTGAGTTAAAAAGGTGAAGTAAAAACCCCCCAAAATGCCACAAACATAGGTTTGAGTCCCAGATAAGATAATTTGTTTGTTATTGAGGTTTGAATGAGAGGAGATGTAAAGGAGAAAGGAAGAAACTAATATAGAGGGAGAAAAGAAAGAGAGAGAGAGAAAAAAAGAGGTAACCACTAAAAGAAGAAAAAAGAAAGGAGAGAGAGAGAGAGAGTTAAGGGTTTTGGAGTGCAACCCTCATAGAGAGAAAGGAAGAGAAGAGAAAAGATAATGGGAGATGTAACACTTATGGGTAGTGTAGTTCAAGGAGAGGAGAGAGTAAGACCAGTAGAGAGTTAATCGGCCAAATTGGAGGAGGAAAAAAAAGTATCAAGAATGAAGATAAGAGAAACAAATGAACAAATATAATAAAATGGGATAGGTTATAAAGTCTGCAGATTATTCTTGATTTTGAGAGGTTATCTTCTTGCTTTTTCTTTTCTCTCCCTCTTCCTGGTCGGTGACTGTGTACCCCGGGTTCTGCCCCTTTGGCACGCTCAGGTAGAGGTTTGCAGTTGATAAGTCTCTATGGCAATGTCATGTATTGTGCTTTAGTCTCGTTGGCAGTCGAAGCTCAATAGCATTTATAGACTCCGACAGTGAGAGAGTCCGTGTTCCTGGAGCCTTTCTCCTAGTCTTTCCTTCCTTAATTAGTAGCCTGATAATCCAGCTATGGGGTTGCTGCTGCCTCTGCCTGGATAGTAAGAGGCTCAAATTGCTGGCAACTCCCCACTCTATTTCCACTCAGCACAGGGCTCTGGGTAAGGCTCAGTCAGTCAGAGCTGCTAGCATAATCAGGTGGGCTTTCTGCCCACTCAAAGACCTCTGGCTCTGCCACTCTGTCCGGTAACACAAGCGGGCGCCCACTTCCGGGGCGCTTGGAGGAAACTCTCACTCACTGTCTGCGACCAGGATATCCAGCCAGCAGTCTCACGCTCTGAGTGAAACCCCCAACCGCAGGGAAAAGTTGTAGCGTTGGAATTGAGTCTCACTCCGTCCCCGTGCGTGGCTTTTGCAAGGCGCTGGGGCGGCTCGAGATTCCGCTTTGGCCCACACAAAGGCCCCTGACTCTGCCCCTCTGTGCGATAACACGGGCGCGCACTGCCGAGGCACTCGGAGGAATCGCTCACTCCTTATCTGCGCGCGCAAACCAGGATATGAGGCCGGCCGCGGTTCCCTCTGAGTGAAACACCCTCCAGCACGGAAAATCTCCACCGTTGGAATTAGTTCTCACTCCCTCCCGTGCGTGGCTTTCCCAGGAAGAAATTCTCGCCCACTAACTGCGCACCGACCAGGAGACCGGGTAAAATGGCCACTCTGCTTTTCTTTCTTTGTTTGGGTTTGGCGCAAGTGTTAGCTTGTATTGCCCGGGTTGCCACAGGATCAGATATTCCTCGGCTTGGATCTCTATGCCACAGCCTGGTTTGGCCGTTTGTGCTGCGGCGGCCTGGATCTATTCACCCCCTTTGCCTGCCTCAGTTTCTATATTCACAGTTACCAGAGAAAGTCTCCCTGTTTAGGTTAGTGAGGAAGGAGGAGCATTTCTTACTCCCTATTTCCTTCGGGGTTTGGTTATATATTTAGCCAATTTTTCACTCAATCATACCTTTGGGTGTATTGCGAAGCATCTGGAAGCTCCAAGTATAGGTTTTTCTGTTTCTGGTTGAAGATCTTGTTGAGTTTTGGGGGAGATTTATCGGTATCGCTTCCTACCCCGCCATTACTCTGACGTCATCCTCCAAAAAAATGGATTTTAAAATCTATTTTTAAAATCATCAAAACTATGTGCTTTTAAAATGATGGTTTACATACTTGTATTTTTCTCCTTAAAAATCAATTTCAGACTAGCAGTGTGTCAAGGCTTGTTCTGGGAACAAAGTTTCACTCTGATTGGGTTGTAGCTGTGTTTCATCCAAGTTGATTACAAGGCCAGAGAACTAAGACTTGGAGTTAGTGGAAGGCAGAGGCAGATAAAGGCACAGGAGCCTGTCCCCTGAAATTAGAGATGGATGAGAGATACAGATTTATTCTTCAGGATATGTTCCTTCTTGGGCGTCCGAAGCCATTTGTCACACCACTGTCCATCAGGATCTAGGCAAATAGGTATTTTGGAGCTTAAGGAGTTTCTCTCTACATGGCATTTAGCTAAAGAGGCAGTCCCAGGTTCCTCTGCGGAGTTGAGAAAGTTGGAGGAAAACACAGCCATGGACCACGGTCTCTGTCAGGTTAGCGCTGCCTCTCAGCTACTGCCTGACTTTAAAGCTACATAAATTCAATTATTTTTCCAGAGTGATTTTAGTAAGTCCTGGGTCCATGGTGTAAGCATGACTGAAATGGCTATGAAAAATTTGCAAAAAGGACAAATCTAGTACCAGTGAGTAACTGAGAAATGAGAATCAATTCATTAAGAGTGAGAGCATGGATTGACAAAATGTTTCTTTTTGTTTTTTTCAAAAGCGAAAGAATGGGCATACCTGGTAATGCAGAATGTTTACTTTTCTGGTTGTAACTTTAGGAAGTAAGTAGACAATTGTGAAAGGATTCATAAACACAGATGTTCACTATAGGATTGGTTAAGATGGAGTAAAACTTATAAGCAACCTAACAGTTCAGCAATAGGGGGTATAGTTAATAAATTATGGTATAGACACATCCATATAATCGAACAGTACTTAGACATTAATACTATTAGTCATCTTGTAAGATTATTTAACGATGTAGAAATTTTCAAGATATATGAAGCCTAAAGGCAGATTATAAAAAGTATCATAATCAATCTTTTAAAATATATGTGTGTGTGTGTATATATATATACATACATACATTCATACATACATACATACATACATATGTGTGTGTATATATGTATATATATGCATAAAGGAACATATTGAACTCTGGTGACATTACAAGTACTTTTTAAATTCTTGCTTGTCGACAGGTAATAGCAAATGTTGGAGAGGCTGTGGAGAAAAAGAAACCCTCATTCACTGTTGGTGGGAATGTAAAGTAGTACAACCATTATGGAAGAAAGTATGGTGGTTCCTCAAAAAACTGAAAATAGAACTACCTTATGACCCAGCAATCCCTCTACTGGGTATATACCCCAAAAACTCAGAAACATTGATACGTAAAGACACATGCAGCCCCATGTTTATTGCAGTATTGTTCACAGTGGCCAAGACATGGAAACAACCAAAAAGCCCTTCAATAGAAGACTGGATAAAGAAGATGTGGCACATATACACTATGGAATACTACTCAGCCATAGAAATGATGACATCGGATCATTTACAACAAAATGGTGGGATCTTGATAACATTATACGGAGTGAAATAAGTAAATCAGAAAAAAACAAGAACTGTATTATTCCATACGTAGGTGGGACATAAAAACGAGACTAAGAGACACTGAAGAGTGTGGTGGTTTTGGGAGGGGGAGAGGAAAAGGGAGAGGGGAGGGGCACAAAGAAAACTAGATAGAAGGTGACAGAGGACAATCTGACTTTGGGTGATGGGTATGCAACATAATTGATTGACAAGATAACCTGGACATGTATCTTTGAACATATGTACCCTGATTTATTGATGTCACCCTAGTAAAATTAATAAAAAATAAAATAAATTCTTGCTTGTCTTTTTTTGGACCATATTTTGTGATTATAAGTTATTATTAAATGGCATATTATTTTTTAAAAAACAACAGAATTTCTGGTGAAGCACCATGTATATAAGAGTTCCAAACCTTAGGAGATGATATAATATCTTAAATAGGACTGATTTCACAAAAGTTTGATGTACATGATATAAGGATGTATAAATACACCCACTCACATATATACTCTCACACCACAAACTCAAAGCAAATTATGTTTTACAATCAATTTATATATATATAAGATTTTACTCATTTGAGAGAGAGAGAAAGAGTGAAGGGGAGAGGAACAGAAAGCATCAATTCCCATCTGTGCCTTGACCAGGAAAGCCTAGGGTTTTAAACTGGTGACCTCAGTGTTCTAGATCGAGGCTTTATCCACTGCATCATCACAGGTCAGGTACAAATTATGTTTTGAGGCCACTTTTATCTTTGGCTTTCTGTCTTGGGTTTGTTTGTTTTTTTCTCAGATGGGAGGGGCTCATGCAGAATTTTGGAGGAAATTTCTATTCTGCTCGAATTGTTTCCATGTCTCTCTCTGCTCCTGACCTCCTTTGCGTCTCTCAGTCCTTGGCTTTGCTCTGACCACGGAGAAAGAAAGTGACTTATCTGAGTATGGCCAGTTGGGCCCCTCTGGGCTTTCTTTCTCTCTCTTTGTAGGGGGCCCAACTCCAGGACATATCCTTGGCTTCTCTCTGTGGTGCATTCCCCGGGCAAGTCTGGGTGTTGCCTGTGGCTGTACAGCCAGGTCCGACTGGGTTGGAAAGATGGTCTAATCCACTACACAGCACGAGAAACTCATAGTTGTACCCATGTCTTCAAAACCAGCCTTACTCAGTAAGAAATATGATCTTCAACATCTACATCTGATATGCAGAGGCGTTTCTTTCTTACATGTCACAATGGATAATGGGGGGGGGGAGAGATTACAACTCAGAATTGTAAAAACAAACAAACAAAAGAAAATCAACAACAAAAACTGACAATACCATTTGCATTAGTACCAAAAACAAAAAGAAATACCTAGGGGTAAATCTAAAATATATGTATAAGATCTATATGAAAGAAACTACAAAATTCTGATAAAAAAGGAAATCAAAGAATATTTAAATAAGTGGGGAGATAGCCCATATATGTGGATAAGAAGAGTCAACATTGTTAAAATGTCAGTTTTTCCCAGCTTGATCTATAGATTCACCTCAATTCCAATCAAAATTTCAGCAAGTTATTTTGTGGATATTGACAAACTGATTTTAACATTTATATGGTAAGACAGAAGATGCAGAATAGGCAACACAGTATTGAAGGGGAAGAATAAAGTCAAATAACTGACACTACCTGACTACATGACTTAGTCTAAAGCCGTAGTAATCAAGACAATAGGGTATTGGAGAAAGAAGAGACAATCAGATCAATGGAATAGAGTAGAGAGTCCAGAAATAAACCCATAGAAATACAGTCAACTGATCTTTGACAAAGGATCAAAGGCAAAACAATGGAGCAAAGACAGTCTTCTTTCCCACCAATGGTGCGGAAATATCTAAAAATCCATAGGCAAAAAATAAAAATAAAAAAATAATAATCTAGTCCCAGATCTTACATCTCTCATAAAAATTAACGTAAAATTGATCATATACCTAAATGTAAAAAACTCTAACACTACTAGAAGATAAAATAGGAGAAACTCTAGGTGACCTCATTTTTAATACTGCTGTAACATGTTTCTGTGACATAATGTGGCTGTGTACAGAGTGAAGTGATAGGGCCAGGGTCACCTGACTCATTTTAGGCATGAACTTTCCCATCCATCAGAAATGACTGTCAGGTGCCCCCCTGAAAGTTACTAAAACAGTGATAGCTCAATAAGTACAGCTGTTATTCTTGGAATTATGCTAATAAAAATTATTAAAGATCTTAAATTCTTGTTCTATAGGTCATACAGCAAAGAAAAGATTAAGTCAACATTAGAATGGAGACTTCCATCCAAACCTAGCTGCTTTGAATGGCATATTCTATAGAGCAAACTCATACTGTTACTTTGGGGTTGAAGCCAAGAGTACTAGTTATGTGACTGACTAATTTGTAATATTGTAGAATCAATGCAGGAGGATATGTTTTTAAAAATAGATCAGGCTCAGTCTTTAGAGTGTATTTTACTCAAAGTTAGCCAACATTATTTTCAACTGAGCTCTGGTGATTGCATTTTTTAATAGATAAGAATTATTTTCAGTTAGCACATTAATAGTTAGTACGTGGATAGACATGGCTAAAATACCAAACCATTATATGGTCCCATTGATAGGCAAATCAATACTTTGAGACTGAGTTCATAATATTGCTTGCCCAGCAAACTTTGCTTTTAAGGCTATGCAAAATTAAATCAGTCTAGACTACATTTTACATTTAGTTAAAGTCTATATTTTAAGGCCTTCTGAAAAAAATATAAATACAGGATGGGAGCTCAGTAATTCCAAAAGTTTCTGTTAACAAAACTTTTGATCCCTGGTGGATGAAATATAAATAACCTCACTGTCTACCACTCACTCCTGCCCGAGCCCTGGAACTTCGGTTGGATGCAGAATGCTTTAATTTGGAGAAGAGGCCGGGTTTTTTGTGTGTTATTTTTCCCTAAGTTGAAAGCATACCATTGAGAATATGAATCACAAAGTGTGACATTAAATCTTGCAAAGAGATAATATATGTCTCTGGGGTGGCTCAGGAGACTAACAATAAATATTAAATATTAATAAGATTGTGGACATCCTCATGGATAGGGTCATAAATAGCCCTGGAAAAGGGGGGGGACAGAAAATAAGAAGCAGGGATATACGATGTGGTCCTTACAGCAGTGCAGTGTATGTTTGATATTTGGGGACAATGTAAATAATGAGAAGGGAAATCCTTTCTTCCATAGTGAAAAGATAGGTTTAAAAGTATATAAATTTTGAAAAAAGAACTAGATAATAATCTTGAGAGACAAACAGGTAGGAGTCCCTCCCTCCTCTTGTGAAAGGAAACTTTGCCAGGACACAACTTTACTGTGGCTCCTCTATGAAGCCCAAGGCCTTCCGAGTCTCTGCATCTCTGCAGACCGGGCAGGAGAGCATATCTGTCAATAACGCTGGCTCCCCTGAACTTCATCCAGAACTGAGCCCTACTTCTATACTCCCTTTCCTCTCCCCTGACGACCTGGAACCTGATGGATGGGGACGGTTGGACCGGTGGTCTCTGGTGGAGAAAATGCATTTTCTCACCAGAAAAAGGGGTCAGAGGCAGTAACGCACAAACAGGAAAACACAGGAGATTCCACAAAATGGGAGACACTGTGACAACAGCCTGCTGTGACATAATGTGGCTGTGTACAGAGCAAAGAGATAGGGTCAGGGTCACCTGACTCACTTTAGGCATGAACTTTCCTATCCATCAGAAATGACTGGTAAATGCCCCATTGAAAGTTACGAAAGAGCTCAATGGGCACAGTTGTTATTCTTGGTGTTATGCTCATTAATTTTATTTATTTATTTATTTATTTATTTATTTATTTATTTATTTATTTTTGTATTTTTCCAAAGTTAGAAGCAGGGAGGCAGTCAGACAGACTCCCGTATGCACCCAACTGGGATCCACCCAGCATGCCCACCAGGGGGCATTGCTCTGCTGCAGCCGGAGCCATCCTCAGCACCTGGGCCAACTTTGCTCCATAGGATCCTTGGCTGTGGGAGGGGAAGAGAGATAGAAAGGAAGGAGAGGGGGAGGGTAGAGAAGCAGATGGGGGCTTTTTCTGTGTGCCCTGATTGGGAATCGAACCTGGGACTTCCACACACCGGGCTGACATTCTACTTTGAGCCAACTGGCCAGGGCCTACTTAATATTTTAAAGAGACTAATTGTTTGTTCTACAGAAGGTTCTAGACTTTAAGCATTCATCCTTTTGAGGGTTCGAGTCCATGTCTAGTTTGAATTGCTACATTAAAAACACATAATCAGAGAAGCATAATTCTCTCTCCATCCAGATGCACTGAAGGCTAGAATGCCAAAGACCATGGAAGGGGTATGTCTGTGGGGATGGGGGCAGAAAGGAGGGATGGATAAGAACAGCAAAGCAAGAAGGAAGGACATGGAAAAGAAGCTGGTGTGTGATCAGAAAGTGGCCAGAGGGCCATGTGACCAAGACATCCCTATTTTACAATGTTACCTGAATCTAACGCTGCAAGAGGAAAATGGTAAGATGAAAATGGTAAAACAGGAAGTTCTCTCTGCACCCTCCTTCCTCAAGGATGACTCCTTTCTCCTCCTGTCCAGGTGGGTCTTTTTCTTTCATGTCCTGGCTTCCACCGTTCCTTTACAGGGACCTGCATTCAGTCCCAGAATTGGTCATTACCATCTTCCCTTGATATTGTCCTAGACACCCCCAGGAACACTGAACTTCCCTTTGCATATTTTAGGTTTGCTTTGATTTGTCAACCAAATAAGTTTAGATGGTCATAAAGAACAAAAAGCATTTATTTGGGTAAAAAGAGTTGCAACCTGGGTGATTACAGATTCAGGCAGCAATCTCAATTGTGCTCTAAAAGACAGAGAGTGGAAAAGGTGAGAGTCCAGTCTATCAGGAGAATCACAGCTGAGTTTGAACCTATGATTTCAACCTAGATAGGCAGCCCAGTTGCCAAGATAGCTGTGTTTCAGATATCTTGGGAAGAAACAACATCCTGGATAGATGGGCTAGATGGGGAGTTTGTGGCTTTAAAAGCAGTCCATCCAGCCTGTCTGCCCCAGACCTTGGTAAAAGTCTGTCTTGAATTGTGCCACTCAGACGATCCACACTAGAGGGGGAAAAAAAAAAAAGTAAGTTCCAATTTGGAAGCTAGAGATTTTCTTGCTCAGCATTTCTGCTCCTTGCCCACACCTAACTTTATACTCAAATTTGATGTCTTTCTCTACCTTTTGTTATTTGTAAATTGCTTTGAAGACAAAATCAGGACTTGCCCGTTATTCCCCATGAGTCTGGCACAGAGTACCATTCCCATTAAATGCTTCTTAAATTGGTCGGTGAAAACAGCAATGCTTAGAGATTTTAGAAAGCAGGACTCAGGACTTAAGGTGCGGTGGAATTATTTCCTGTTACATATGTGGGAAGCTGGAAAGGTTTGCAAGGAAAGGCAGGCTGACAGGGGTTTGTATGCTGACTCAAGCACTCTATTGTGTGTCACTACTGAGTAGCTTTTGCTGCATATGTTCACCTTTGGGCTTGTCCCTGAGCTGCTGGTCTCCAAGCCTCAGCTTCCTCATCTCTAAAAGCGGGACAGGGTAACAACAATGCCTCTAGTGGATGCCTGAAACTGTGCGTAGTCCCAGAAATCTGTGTACTATGTTCTTTTCTATACATATGTATCTGTAATAAAGTTTAACCTATAAATTAGGCACCGTGGGAGAGTGCCTTAATCTATAAATTAGGCACACGAACAATAACTAATAAAATAGAACAATTACAATATACTGTAATAAAAGTTATGTGAATGTGCTCTCTTTTTTTAAGAGAAAGGCAGGGGGGGAGAGAGAGAGAAAGTGAGAGAGAGAGAGAGAGAGAGAGAGAGACAGCATCCAGCTGTTCCCATGTGTGCCCTAACAGGGTATTGAACTGGCAACCTCCGTTATTTGGGACAATGCTCCAACCAACTGAGCTACTTGGCCAGAGCTTGATTTTTTATCTATTGAGAGAAAGAGAGGAAGGGGGAGAGAAAAGAGGGGGAAGGGAAACATTCATTTGTTGTTCCCTATTGTGTTGTACTCACCCTTCTTGTTGTGATCATGTGAAATGAAAAACCACCTTATTAAATTCAAAATTTCCATCTTCTCACGTAAAAGAAGGCTTTTAAGGCTTCTTTTTGGTGCATCTAGATGGGCAGCATCACCATTCTTGCGCTATGGAGCCACTAGGTAGTAAAATAAGGGCCACCTGAACATAAGCACCGCGGTCCCACAGAGATGGACGTAATTAACAGAGATGGCCACGGGGTGACTTACCTGCGGGCAGCGTGTGCAGCGTGGAGATGCTCGGTCACGTCTCAGGTGAGACGAGGCAAGACAAGCGAGATTTCTCACTCACATTTTAGGTAGGGTGCGGCGATATTTCTCACGCTGCTGCAGTTCCAGAACAGGGCGCCGTGGGAAACTTATGAGTTGTTTATTTCTGGACTTTTCCTGTTTAATCTTTTTTGGTCACAGTTGAACGTGGTTAAAACTGACACAGCGGAAAGCAAACCTGCGAGGAAGGGGACCACAGTGATGACAGGACCCACTTCAGAGAAGCTCGTCATCATGAAGGTAAGTCCTCCCAAGCCGTGGGAGACCAAAGGGCAACTCATTGGCTGGAGCTTGGTTTCTGACACAGTTGAGGCGCTCGTTAGAGAGAGCTAGTAATGACAAGTAACCACACCATGGCTGTTTCCGCTTTCCACTTGAGTTTTGCATTTATTTTGAATGACAATTTTCACGCCTGCCGTGAAAAAAATAACATCCTAGTAAATGCCTACAATGCCGGTGGCCAGGGCTGGGCAGGTCCACACTGGCCGTGGGCAGTCTGTAGAGGAACTGCGGGCCCGGAAAGCGCAGGGCCATTCCCATGTAATAGCGTCTCCCAACGGCAGACCAGCACACAGGGAACAGCTTCTCAGGCAAAGGAACAGCAAAAACCACCCCTCACAGAGGCGGGCATGCAGGCAGGCAATCCGCTATCCGCCCTGAGCACAAGCCCCCCTGGTAGCCTTACACAGACCATACACACCTGGCGCTGCCACGTGCTCACATACTAATCCGGCAAAGTGTTTGCAGCCGGTAAACCAGCAGGCGAGCTTAACACAGCTGTTTTCCCAACAGTGCCCTAGAATTTTCCTACATACCAGTGTCATGTCCTGACACGTGAAGGTCAAATTGTTTTAACCATCTGAGTGAGGTCTAATTTTTTAATTAAAAATAAGATAATCCATTTAATATGTGTTTTTAAAAATCTCTGCACATATACACACTATTACAGTTTGCTTGTAGAATAATAATAGTAGCTATTTATTCACTATCCCATGCCTTGTCTCGTGCTGGGCACTTTGAATTTGTGACCTCCCTGGTGATTTCAGCTGCGTTTTACTGACGAAGGTACTGAAGTGCAAAGGTTAAGCAACTTCACATAGTCTGAGAGTCACCGAGACATGCTGCTCAGTGGGCTTGGACTCCAAAAACCTGTGCCCTTGCTAGGACTCCTGACATCTCAAATATTCGCAGTCAGGATCTGTACCAGGTGACATGCCCAGAGGTTCCACAGTGTCCGTTCACTCACCAACCCCGCTGCAGGGCACGTGGGCAGAATTCCCAGCCTGTTTTCCAGGATGAGACAGCTGCATTTTAACCCTGTGCAGAAACCCTGCTGTAAATTTCTCATTTGTAAAGTCGGCTGAGTGCATGAAGCATTCAAAATTCACAATCTACAGCAACAACAACATTTGAAGAGTGGACGCTCCACACCGGGAAGGAGCCTCATTTATCTTAATGCTTCCTCCTCTGTACACATGTCTCCTGTCCCTCTGGCATTTTCACACGCCATCCCCCTTCCCTCATTGAACACGCATGATGCGTGGTTAACGTCTAACGGTACAGGCGCTCTTGCAAACATTCCTCGCGATTTTAATTACCCTTAACTAATTCTCTGGCGTCTGCTGAGTCTGGAAGCCCAGGCTTTGAAGAGAACCACACCTTTGGCATATACGTATGCAGGAACAGACCCCGTACACAGCTGCCTTCAGTTCTCTCGCCAACACACATTTATGGACCCCCGTTACGTGCCAGGCTCTGCGTCAGGCTAACCATGATAGCAGGATGAATCGAAGGTCTCTCTTGCAGGAGACTGCAGTTATGTGCTGGGGGCAGAACAAGTTGTATTCTGACATGGTAAGTGCGGTAGCAGAGTGTGTACATTGGGCATCATGGAGACATGGAGGGTTGACAGCAAGGCCAGTCACGAATGTTTCGGTTAAGTACATTTGTGCGAGTCTCAGCTAAGGACAAGCAGCTTGGTGTTATTAGGCTGGTGCATTCCAAACTGTGGTCCCTGGAACTATATCTTGACACCTAGCATGCACCAGAAATCATTTGAGCCACGGGGATACAGTGGGAAGAAAATAGAATTGACGTGAATGGACTTACAGAAGCAGACTCTTACCTAAGTTACCCCACTGTTGGACTCAGTTTCTTGACCTGTAAAAAGAAAAGAAAGAAAAGGGACATTGAAAAAAATAATCACTGAAGTTCCATTGTCAGCTTTCACTCCTCGGTAATCTGTGAAATCAAGATTTCCGAAGAGCGTGGTATTTTTCACCAAATATTTATCCTTGTGAGTAAGTACCTCCAGGAGTGTGGGCTTTGGAGTTCAGTGAGGACAAAATATTCATGGTTCCTGCTCTCCTGGAATTCACCCATATGTGGGAAACAATTTTCAACAAACAAACAGAATGCAGAACTACGTAGTACCAATGCTACGTGCTTGAGAGGAAAAGTTTTTCCAAACCATTTCCTTTTCTTCAGTAGTTTGCACTTGCCTCAGGCTCTTCTGCTCCTATAAGTATGTGGCTAGCAAAGCTGGGTCTCGTCAACTGAGCACAGTCAGGATGACTTCTGTCTGGGGGTCACCAACAAGCACATGCAGGTAAGGAACCCAACACAGTAGAGTCTCTGAGCGTGATTGGTCTTCAGTACCTTCTGAGAGCTCAAGGCAGGTGACTCATTGGAGGGGGAAGCAAAGAAAAATAAAGCCCAGACTGGGGAGGCACCACAATTCTATGGCTGCTGAAACTGATTTGGACAGTGACACTGAAAGACGACTGTGAATTGACACGTGTTTACTGCTCAGGCTGCGAGCAGACCTCGACCGCTATCCCCGGAGTACTTCCTCCTGGCCAATGGGCTCTGGCAATGGAATGGCTCATCGGGGAGAGCTGGGTTTCATTGTGAGCAGTTGTTGAAACCCGGGCCTTCAGAAGCTAAGTGCTTTGTCCTCGATCAGATGGTGTTTTGATGAGACTGCTACAGGGTAAGGAGAGGAGAGGGGGAGAAGGAGAGGAGAGGGGGAGAAGCACATTCGAGAGTTCAGCACTCTTCACATTTTTGGTGGGACGTTCCCAAAGTTGTGAGTTACCGATCAGGTTTGGAACGCACGGCAAATAGTGACAGCCTTGCTTTTCTACTCTGCATTTTCCTCAAACGTTCTCTAGGAAGATAGTCACATTTTTCTCATGCTGTCACTAAAATGATCCACATAGCTAATCTGTTTAACACACACACACACACACACACACACACACACACACACACACATTTAAAAGACATGCCCTGCTTGAGTGATCCATGCAAGGTTACCTAGCAAGTGAGTTACAGGATCAGAAAGAGAATCTGAGGGCCCAGCTCTTATTCGTTGTCATGGACAAGGCAAAGATTTTTTTTTTAATTTATTTATTTAATTTAACTTTATTTTTTTATTTTCAGGACTTACAAATTAGCCTACAGCAAACCTCTGTCTTAGGGGAAAATATTCTTGGACAGTTCATAAACTGGAGAATTCAAAGCAGGGAAAAGAAAAAAAAATGTCCCTATGAAGAACAGAAAGAAAAGCTGTTGAATTTAATCCTCAGTCCCCATTCTTGTCTCAGACAAGCAGTTGCATTTGCCTGCTCAGAGCCAAGCACCATGAGTGCTAGACCTCTTTCTGCATTGGCTTCAGGACAAAGAACTTGGAAATGAAAGTGGGTGAGGGTATCTTGTTCTTGGAGACAAGAGTAAGGAGTCTAGGCAGGACAGTGCATTGCAAGTAGCTCTCTGCCACCAGGAAACCCCCCAATTCCTCCCAAAGCTGGTGCAGCTAGGTTTTTCCAAAGGTTATTAATGTTAGAGTTCTGTGGTCAAAGGCCTCTGACACCTCTGTCGAGCAGTGAGGGTGACATCAAGTTGAAATAGGAGTGAACGAAACAGCCCAGTTACCATGATGCTCTGCTGTGGTGGAGGGTTATTCCGTGAAACATGCTTCCTTCCAGTTTTGAGTTATGTTTAAACTTTGGGTGTTTGGTTTTGCCCTTGATCTCTCACTTGCATATTTCTTCAGTGACCACATTGCCCAAGAATTTGAATACTCCTTGCACTGGAGGGTCCTTTTCTAAGCTTGGTCATTAGGATTTCTGTGGGAATTATAGGATGGGGTGTGTTCAGGGGATTCATATTCTGCAAAGTTGAGTGCAACAAATATTGTGAATCACCTACTCTGTGCCAGATGCTACTTTATATACTGAGGATTTAAAGACAGTTCTTCCTCTAGAAGTTCACTGTCTAATTTGGGAAGCAGAGAGAAGAGGTACCTAATCCACCCCACCAGGAGAGCGTGGCACCCAAATTGAGTCTTTAGGGAATAAACTCATCCACAAAGCTCGAAGAGGTGAGGGTGTAGGTAGCAGCCTGAACAAAGTTTAGAGATGGAGAAGGGCATCAGGTTGTAGATAAAGCTGTCTGGACAGTTGGACTGAGAGTCAGATGGCTTTCTGCACTGGTCTCGGTTTCCTCCTCTGCAAGAGGAAGAGGGTAGACTCCAATCTTGGCTTTTTTTCCTGAGCACATTTCCCACGAAGAGGTTACTTTTGGAGGTGATTTACCAGAGAGACTAATCCAGGTCTATAAGCATCCAATGCCATTGTTTGTTTAGAGAATAATAGCTTAGCATAATTTAAAGATGCCAACACTAACATACATCATAATTTATATCATTTCTATCCTGGAATGTATCCAAATCCATGATGAAAGATTTTTTAAAATTGTGGTAAAATACACATTATACAATGTCCCATTTTAACCATTTTTAAGTGTATAATTATGATATCAATTAAATCACATGACTTCACAACCATCACCACTATCCACTACCAGAAATCTCTCATCATCCCACACTGAGACTGAACCCACTGAGCAGAAACTTTCCCAATCTTTGTTTTTAATCATTGAGCTGTTTTTGCCTTGCATACAAGAAGTTCTAGGCTGCTTTGCCATGGCACAAGATGACTAGAACTGTCCAAGAGAGAGGGACAGGTACTGACAGATAGGAAGCCATTGGAATTTTGGTTCTTTCCATAATGCTCATTAACAGTGCACTTTGAAGCTACATCAATAGTTTCTCTTGCCAACCTAGAGCATGGAACCCACCAAGGAAGCTTGAGCTCCCCCTAGAGGTTCATGTCCCCATTGCAACAATCTGGACAAAAATACCAGGCCAAAAAAAAAAAAAAAAAAGTGAACTGTTGTTGGTTGATGTGGAAAGAGAAGGGAGGGACAAGATTTGAGAGCCGCTGGGGAGTTTCTAAGTACAACCTGTCTGTGCTTCTAAAATAGCACTCCCTCCCTTGCCCTCCTCCTCTCTCACACTGGACTGCATTTCATAATCCTGTCAACACTTAAATCCCTTTTGCTTCTTAGACTGCCCAGAGTAATTGATAATGCTGATGCTTTAGTAAGCAACGCTGTTCTTCAAGGCAGTTTGGAATGAATATTTCAGCAAGGGGCCAGTCTGTTCGTGGGGCTGGTAGAAATCTAGGGAAACATCGCGGGCAGACCCTGACTGCCTCTGGTCCCCAAAGGTTTGCTGGGAACTTCTCACAGGATGAAAGCCTTCCTGTTTGTGCATTAATCCTTGTTTTCTGGCCGAGTCCCAACTCACATAATTACATTTTTCCTTACTCCAAATCCCCCTGACAAATTTAGTCTTTTTGTATCGTCTTATGATTAAAGTTTTTGTGGCGTTTTGCTCTGGACGCATCATTTTTCTGGAGAGATTTTGCCTTGCAGTGAGAGGGCAGAGATAGGCAGGCCCAGTGGCACTGTGGATTACCTACAGAAGAATTGTAGGACCCAGTACAGGTGTCAGAACAGAAACCTTGAGCTTGAGAGACCTCAGGAGTTTACCTGATCCAGTCCCCTCCCTTGGCTGCATGCAAATTTAACCACTGCTGTTCAGATTAGATAGCCAGGTTGATTACCCTTTGCCAAGTGATTCTAACTCATCTTCAAATGAAACCCTGCTGTGTGAGTGTTGCTGATGCACCCTGTGTGTCTCATGTTTGATTGGGAAATGGTTTATTGTTTGATTCTTTTATTAAGATCTTAGATTTTTCCTTTGGGATAAAGGGATTCTAGACACTTTTTGGTTACTCAGATTTAAAAAAAAATCTCTGAAATATGCCAGCAATATCTCAGGAATTAAATTTTGAATATCACCTACTCCTCAAGATGTGATTAGTTATGTGACACACTTCAACTCAGGAAGCATTTATTGAATGCCTGTGCCACCTTCCACTCGGTGACCTTGAGGAAGTCCATAAACAGATTTGTGCTTTGGCTCTCTCACTTGTAAACTGTGGGCGAGAAGAATAACTTAGTCCCTGAGATTGTTGATGGCTGTGATGATTAAACAAGAGTGCGTGAAAAGCCATTATTATTATAAAACATTATATTAAGCTGACATATTGTGGAATTAATCTAAAAGATAATGAAATACCCTGGAAAAAAATCTTTTAAATGAGATGAGGTTATCAAGATAACTCAGTAGGGGTTCCTGCCCTCCATATGCTATGGACTAATGAAAGAGTCATATATTCTTCTTCATTTC